>NW_026859446.1:0-100628 GCF_026571515.1 Ruditapes philippinarum
CAGGCCCATATAAGTAACAATTGTTGTTCACATTACCAGGGTTGTTTTGGGTTATGCACTGTGTTTTAAACAATGTTGCACAGTAAAAATATCACAGGTTAGCTGAATTATTCCCCTTTATCAATTTACCCAGGAGTGGCTTTACTTGTTATTAAATGGTAAAAATCTATTCATGTTTCAGTTATGATAATGGAAAATGCTCTTTTACTATAAAAAGTATCAATACATGTACATTCTTCAAATCTAATAATGGGAGACAACTGAGACTATTCAAATTCTGATTTGGGAAAAAGACACTGTCGAAAAAAATAAATGAAGCATTTAAGGGGAAAAATACTCTCTCTGAATCCTTTCTTTGAATTCTTAAAGGGAGAATCCCTAAAAGGGGAGATTACAGTCTTTAAATCTTTTAAGGGATGACTTTTCTTTTTGAATCCTTAAAGGGGAGATTACTCTATTTGAATCCTTAAAGGGGAGATTACTCTATTTGAATCCTTAAAGGGGAGATTACTCTATTTGAATGGGAGATTACTCTATTTGAATCCTTAAAGGGGAGATTACTCTCTTTGAATCCTTAAGGTGACAACAGACACTTTCCGTGGTACTCACATAAATGTCATTTAAACCAATTTATTTTAGTAATAATTGTTATTTACTTAATCTTTGTGCATTAAATGTCGTTGATCAACATAAAAAATAACATATTTGAAAAAAATGCCTTTGTAAATGATTGATTTTTAATAAAAATCCTAAAATTTTAAATCGTCATATCAAAGTCATTTTTTATTTTTTTGTCATCAAACTTTTGGAAAATAAACATACTTATAATATCTGGGGAACCGTGTCTCAAATTTTTTCTATCTTTTCTCAAAAAAATATTACGTAACGTCAAACATTTTATGCGACTTTTTTCACCATACATATTACGTAATTAAAGATAATTAAGTCGCTGATTGAGCAAACAAAAATCCCTGACACGGTTCCCTCCGTAAATAAATTCCCTTTCATGTGCTTTAAACCGCATGTTAATTGCTTGATTATTAAAAAAGTTATGCCGATTCAAAGTTAGTCCGACCCGCATCAAACGAAGTGTCATAAATCGGCTGTTCTCTCTCGGACCCCTACGTTTCACGCTAAATAATTGCATAATACACAAATATCTCACCAGAGAGGGTCACAAGTTGCGCTAACATACTCTAACAACATTTTATGACCCAGTGACATCTGACCAATTAAAAAGTTGCTGATTAATATCAGTTTATAACAGAAATTTCTTCAAATCTTAACGTGATTTACTGTCGGTCGCACATGTCACGTGACTTTCGGTAAAATTTGAGGCACTCGGTGGGGGGAAATGGAACGTATTTGCGCACCGCTAGCGGGGTATTTAATTGTTTCACTTTTGAAGTTTATTATTATTATCATCAGCATTATTATTATATAATACCAGTGTCACTCTGTCTGTGTATTCGTGTATGAAATTCCGTTAAAATATAAATTAAAATAACAAAAAACTGAGCTTCTGATGGTCTTTTAAAGTCCATGGTAAATGTAAAAATAAAAACGAGATATTATATATTTCTTCCTCCAAATTGAAATAAATGCTTGACATATTATAATAGAAGTAAAAGGTATCACTCGATCATTATGATCTGACCTTTATGACTTCTTTTATCATGAAAATTATCTATGCACGGCATAGATATCCAGTTTTTACTGGGATATACAATAAATTCCATACTTTGTCCCAGGTTTATTAGTACTGTGTTCGATTTACTGGCGAACAATTTATTCAGAGCATTCACTGATAGTATATATAAATATCTTTTTTTATTGATTCATAGAGAAATGATCATCCTTAAACAATCTAAAATGGTTTAGAAATTTGTCAGGGACACCTTACCATAAGTCATATAGGCGTTCACATAAAAAATGTTGTCTGTTTTTGTTGTTGTTTTACTTGACATTGTTAGAAAACGAGGTTGAATGTAAAGCAAGCCGATGAATCCGTACAAAAGTCCATAAACTCAATGTAATATCTATCAGATTAACGGGACAGACAAATTATTTTCACACATTATGGATATCTTAGCAACTATATTTTAAATCAACCCGTGGTCGTGCGATTTGCCGCTATGCTTAATTATTTATATTTCATACATTATGTTACGTACATTGGCCGACAATTTCTTATTTTATAAAAATGCTTAATAAAAGGTAGACGATATTCATAAAAGATGTACGGTATTTGTACGATACATGAATTACGAGTAGTATGGACCAGTATATGGACGGGTAATTCACGGATATATGGAACTACCGATTTCCCTCATTGATGCCTCAACAGGGGGCGGAGCGTTATCGATAATTGACAGGTTACGCGAATAGCAGATAAAAATGGTACAGGTACCGTTTTAAAACGTTTAAAAACACATTTTTTGGACTAACTGCTTCCAAAATTAAACCACGAATGTGTTCAGAAAAGGTTGATAAATCTACTAAGCAAAGAATCTCATTTTAGGTATTTTCAGTAATAATTGACTCCGTTGTCACCTTAAAGGGGAGATTACTCTATTTGAATCCTTCCTTAAATGGGGAATGCTCTCTTGGAGTCCTATAAGGGGAGAAAACTCCATATACTAACCCTTAAAACATGTTCTGTGGTTACAGAGGTGAAATGTCCCAACAGCAAAAATGAAATGTTCATCCTTAAAGTTGATGAATTCATCAAGAATGTGAGGAAAGAGTGGATAACTCAAAGTGATGGCTATGTAACTGCCTAAGAAGATTATAATATCTCAACTTAATGACCTTTTGGGTTTTAAATGGGTGAATAGTATTATGAGTGCAGTATATGTCTTAGACTTATATCAATCCATTTGAATTTTGAAACCAATTTTAACCATTCTCTTTAAATGTGCATATTGGTATCAATTTTGAATTTTTAATCACCTGAGATTTTGTGACCCAATTGAAATTCCAATGATGGTTTTAAAGGCATATTTTATTCAAATAAACCTGGGGATATATTGCAAGCTGATTACATTTTGAATATGGCATTAAATGTAAATTTATTTTAATATATTCAGAAACGTACATTATTTCAATAAATTGATAGAAAATGAATTGAAATAAAATAATTTTTGTTGCATGCTAGAATTTATAGAAGAAATGAGATATTCTTTATAATTATGAGGCCTGTCAATTGTTGGAAGAATCATCAGAAATTGCGTTCATCGGCCTGAAAGGGATGTTGTAATAATCAAAATCTTGTATGCCATATAAATACAGGTTACATAATATAACCTTTGAGTGAATTTTACTGTTGTTGTAAAACATAAAAATGACTTAGTTATTATAGAAATTGTAACCTATTAGTATGGGTAATTATAAGTCTTCTACTGTGAACCTTTAATAATATGATACAATGATACAAAGTATAACATGTATTTTTAAAGAAACGCATGTAATGGTGTGATTCAGCTTTAATGAATGAATTTGAGTGAAAATGTGTACTCTTTACTTAACAACATATAAGCCTTCATACAGGTAGAAATGTACATGTTCTGAAATTTTGGCGTAGATATTGTGGTCAGATGTGAATGACAGTCATTGCCGAAGAATTTTAATGGAAGATTTAAATAAGCCCAGGAAGTGCAGGATTGTTAAATGACACAGTCATAGGTGTCTTATATATATATATATATATATATATATATATATATATATATATATTATATATATATATATATATATTTATATATATATCATACTTTTACCTACCTGTAAATTAATGGTGTTTACATAATACTTTATGGAACACTGAACATCGTAGGTTTTTATTGCCGTCATATCCTTAATGCGTAAGGCGTGTGAATTATAACAGTATGAGTTTATTTTCAATATAATTGTGTTACTATGATTTGAGTAATTTTGCCCGTTTGCTAAATTTTTCTGACGTTATGTCATACCCGTTGTTTGTAGGAGGGGGGAGAAAGTTATTTATACAAAATAATTTTGAATGAGAATGTTTTTCTGTTGTATCACTACAGAAACAGAATTTAAATGTTGTTGTTAATGAGAATTGATAATTTAATTATATTAAAAAAATGGGAAATATGAGAATACGTAGAGTTAAAAAACAGGTACTTACTTTTTCCACTCTTGCCAGAATTATTAAAAATTGATTATAATTATAAAATAAATTGGGTTTTACAATTGTACAGTATTTTGGAGAATTTTATTGATGTCTTATTAATTTTTTAAATGTTTATGATATTTTATATTGTTTTTTGTATCAAACAATGTTTATTTAAAAGGAATTCTAGCTTAACCTGTACCAGAAGACCTTTTCAGAATTAATAAAGGAAAATTAGGCTCGGTGGGGGGGGGGGGGGGTGGGGGGTTTGGGAAAAACCCTCAATAATTTGATCACTTGTGACTGATCCTCTTTTGAAAATTTATGGCCTTTAATGTACAGATTGTCTTAATTCACAGGTGGCTGTTATTATATTTCGCAGATGGCCTAATATTGTTAATAGTATCAGTTAGTACACAAAGCTGAAATGACTTAAAGGTAAATTAAAGGATATATTGTTGAATGGTGTTTTGTACCTGTCGGTTTTACAGTACTGTAATTTCTTAAAGGTCCTGTAACACAATTTTTTTAAGGTTTCATTACATACATAATATTATAATGCTGAAATGAAATTTTATCAAAAGTTTAAGTTCCAAAAAGCATTATTTGTAACGATATTACCAAATTTACATATCATGTTAATAAAGGGAGGTAATATAAAGTCAAGTTTTTCAATAAAAAATGAATGCATATATTTTAATGATTACATTTAATGTGGACAAATATTTGCAGTACATATTTTACATAATCTTCGATGTTTGAAAATTATTTTAGAAGCATAATTATATACATATATAAAATTTCACGTAAGTGTGGTAACAACCTTATTTTCAACATACAGGATCTTTAACTTAACCCAGAAATTGTTATTTTCAATTTTTTCATGTTAGTTATCATTTAAACAGGAAATAATTTCTTGTATTAAAATGGAGGAAACCTGAGTATTTTATTGAGTTGTTATGGTAACTTAAGGAGTCATAAAGTCAAGTAATATGCATTATATGAGTATTTTACTGCATCAATTCTATATTAAAATCATAAGTAAACCATGGAAACAGTTATGCTATTTACTGCAGTAATTTTAAAGGTAAAAAAAAAGTAAAAATATTAAACATTTTACAATTACTGTTGTATTAGAGAATTCTTTAATAAAGTATTGATTATTAATTATGTAATGTAAGAATTGTTTTTATTTGTATGGGTCGTCATTATTTCATCATTGTTAAATAACAGGTTTACAGTGAACAAAATATCTCAAAATTAATAAGGGTTACAAACCCTAATTTAGAATAATGTGGTTTTCTTCAGGCTGTTATCTTATAACTTCCCCGTAGTCAAGGGGTTACACCCTCTTTTAGGAAGGGAGAGGTCTGGAGTTCAAATCCTAGTTCATGCAAAGCCAAATTAAGATTGAATTGATTATCAGTGTTGCAGTTAGCCTTATAGCCAATTTACTACAGTTATAACATTATGGAAAGAGCATTGCACTAGTTGCACTATACAATCAAAGCACAGAAGGCGCTGAATTTGTTTGGGTCTCAGAATGTAAGAAAGGTGCAGGTTGTGAGATTATATGTTTAGTGCCACCAATGCTTTCCAGCGTTTTAATTGTAGTAAATTGGCTATAAGACTAATTGCAACACTGATATTCAATCCAATGTTTATTTGACTTTAACAATTTAAAAAAATAAGTTACCTTTACTGGGATTTGAACTCCAGACCTCTCGCTTCCTAAGCGAGCCCGAAAACCCTTCAGCCACGGTTAAATTTATATGTGAACGGCCTGAAGAAAACCATATTATTCTAAATTAGGGCTTGTAACGACTTTTAACTGTTGTTTAACACAGATGTAAATAATCCTGAAGCTTACTATAAGCATGTATATTTATAAAGAATCAAAGGGCTTCATGTTCTTTGGTATTTTCTGATCTTTGCAATCTAAATCGTACTGTATATCTGTATGCATTTTCCTGTATAAGTTTATTTTTGTGTATTATAATTCATTTTGTAAGGCACATACGGAATTCTGCATAACTAGAGTTGCATCAAAAAATCATTTATGTACTTTTTTTACGACAGCCACACTTTATCCTTGTAAATCATGGCTACTTCCTTAACAAAAACAATTAAAAAAAGAATTTAACCAAAAAAAATTTCCTCGACTGGGATTCGAACTCGAGACCTCTCACTCACTAAGCGAGCGCGTTACCACTGTACCACGGAGAAGTTATACACAGTATGTCTGAATAATATCAAGTCATTCTAAATTTAGAACTTCCATTGCATTCAGGTTTGTAATCCTTATTAGTTTCGAGGTATTTTGTTCAGGGTAAACCTGTTGTTTAAAGTTGAAGTAAATATTTTAGCGAAAATCCTCTCGCCCAAACAGTCCGACATGTAGAATCTATATATTCCACTACTCGGTTTGTGTAGTATTCGGTAATCTACATGGCTAAAAATAGTATTTTCATTGATAAAATCATATTCATCCGCGTAATTTGTGATTGTGCATTTATTGACAATTCTATAAGCCAACGCTATTGTTTAACTTTAAATGCGTTGTAATTTGTTGGATACTTGTAACAAAATAAAATATTTCTTTCTTTTAAATCGCTAGTTTTAACAGTTTTGAGAACTACTTGTTGTTAGGTTTGTCATAAACTTCTGTGTCAGAGATTGAATGTCCGCTTTGTATTTAGTTATTTTCGATCAGAAAATACCAGAAAACAATATTAGAAATCTTCGACCATTCGGGAATTACTTTGCTTGAAAATTGATGCGCCTGTCTTTGACCATCTTTACGCAGTGATCTCCCCTGAATTTTTCGGCTTTAGTGTACATACAAAAGGGAAGTAACCGCTTCAAAAAAGTGGACTACTTTCGGCATTTGCAATTAAGAACATTAGACTCTGAAATTTCGCTACCATTATTTGTTTGGTCTGACGACCCAAACAAATAAAAACAGATTGGTTTATAATCTCACAACCTTCACCTTTCTGACATTCTTAGACCCATGCAAACAAATTCAGCGCCTTCTGTGTTTTGATTAAGGATATGATGACTTCAAAGAAATAAGATATCAATGGAATTCTTCAAAAGTAACTACAATAGCTTGCATCAGTTTGCTGATTTTACATTGCGACTTGTAGATCTCTAGCTTATAATATAAAAGCTTGTAGATCTCTAATAATATTAATAATTTTGACATTTGATTCGAAGCATTGATTGTACTGTCCACATTAACTCAAGTGGTCGGTTATGCCAGGTGGTAAAGGTTGTCAATTTCAAGTGTCACTAACTTGCTCATCATTGTTGTTTGAATCTTACCAAGAATTTTCTAATGTGACAGGGGATCATAAAATATTCCAGCTTGCTTACAGAAGTTTCGGGTGTATTTACATAAGTATGCCAAGGCAATTATAAGTGACTGAAATTGTGTGCAGAAATTATGCACAAAAGAGCACTGTCTTTGCTAAATGAAAGTGGTCCTTGAAATTATAGAATGTTCTTTAATCTGTTTGTTGGATGTATTAATACCAGACTGAAAACAACAACAACAAAACAATAAAATTTGAGTCCGTAAACTTAACTGCATTGCTAAAATAGAACTTGAAATTACAGTAATAAAAGAATAAATGCAAAAGTTTTTGTTTTTATCTCAAATTCATCTGACTTGTTGAACAAGCTGTTTCCTACTGTATTATATTGATCTATAACAATATCTTCAATATTCTGTTTTATGGTGTTTTTACTGTTGACTGGGTGCTGTTGCATATAGTATAATCAATTTCCTTAAATAATCCTGTTATTTAATATACTATAATACTTGTCTGAGTGAGAAGGAGCTTTTCTTCTGTCAAACTTTGTATAGAAAACTAATTTAACAACAGAGATGCATTCCTTAAAGCCGTATGCACTCAGATTCATTCTAAATTTTCAATTTCAATATTTTATTTAATCATGAAACAAAAGCAACAAGACAGAAATATGGGGTTTGAAGTACTCATTTTTGACCAATTTAAATGTTCCGACGGCATAGCACAATATGGAGAGCCCTGGCATTTTATGAATTGCTGGTAAAATCTTAGGGTGAGGTAAAAATGAGCCGTGTCACCACAAAACCAACATAATGGTTTTGCGACCAGCATGGATCCAGACCAGCCTGTGCATCTGATCAGGATCTATGCTGTTAGCTATCTAAGTTTCTTTACTTGTTATAGGGTCTGTAAGCTAACAGCATGGATCCTGATCAGCCTGCGCATCCTAGGCTGGTCTGCATGCTGGTCGCAAACCCATTATGTTGGTTTTGTCGTGACGCGGCTCAAATCTTTGTAACAATTGATCTTTGGCATTTAACTTAACTGGTCATTTGCCTGTAATTGCTGCAATTCATACAGAAGTCATATGTCTTTGCCACCATGGCACAAATCTGGAAGCGTGCAGCTTTAAGGTGACAATAAGCTGAAGTAATTAAAACTGAGGACCTTGGTTTTTTTTATTACGAGGTTAAATTACTAGCCAAGCTTGATATTAAACAACATTGAGCTCTTAAGTGAGCTCTCTGTATTTTATTCTTTCAGCAATATTTAATTGGATTTATGAAACCTTTCTTAATTAGTTGGATAGGAAGATCAGCTATATATATGAGCAGTATAAGTTTTATATAGAATTTACTTTATATTATATGAGATTTTGAGCTTGAGCCTAAGACAATGTTTTATTGATTACATATACATGTATAGCATGGTTGACATTTTGTTTCTGATGTTATTCAGTGAGATAGAGTCATAATTAGGAGTTTAGTTTTCTGAAATAAGTGTACTTTTATAAAAAAAGTCTAATAGGCAGGTCTATAATGAAGATTTGAAAGTGATACTGAAGGGTTCAATGATTGAACCACGATCTGGAATGGCAAAATTAAGTTTTCCTAGAAAATATGGAAATGTTGAACCAATTTAGTTCTTTATTGAAGCTTTGTTAAATTATGTAGTACTTTACCAAGGTCAAGGAGGCGTACTAACATTGAAATAAGACAGTATCGTCCCTTTGAAATATAAGTCATTTTCACAATTACTTTGTTATTTTTTAATCATTTTAGAATCAGTCTTATACATTTGCATTTTCACAAACACACTTGCAGGTCTGCAAAATGTTACAATAGTTTTGTATGACCTTTTGTATTCTGTTAATTCTGAAATACAGTATACTTGCTGCTGACAAATTCCAGAGAAATCAGAGAGAAATCTAAATTGCCCTTGGTATGTGACTTGTCACATTCAAAACAGGCATTGATTTAAATTATTATGACACCATGCAGAAGGAAAAGGGAAATTTGTCCCTGGGCTCCACTTTAATGAACTGTCTATATAATAATAAGTACTGAATAGTGAAGCAGACTACTGCATTAAATGAATGAATTTAAACCTTTAGTAACACTTTAATGACTAGGGTAAAGATACTTGTGTTAATTTATAAATATACATGTTCATTCCGTACAAACTTGTACTTGTGGGGTTGCACAAAATTGAGGTTGTTTATGAGGTGAAAATTCGTTGTTTATGGGGTTTTTGAGATAAAAAAAGATCAAAGAAAAACTCCATAACGTCAACATAGGGCGAACTTCTATCTGTCTGTCTGTAAAAAAATTTGGATATTGCAATAATTCAAAAAGTTTCCATTCTAAAATCAATAAAGTTATATCTCACATGTACTAATTTAGATGATTTTATTTTGAATCAATATAATGCAGCTTAAGTTAAATGGTCATGTTAATTTTCATGTATGATTTTCAGATTTAGTTTATACAGAATTTATATTGTTTTGATTATGAAGGAAGCTATAAACTTCTAGACACACTGTCAAATCAGTTCTTGCAACCAACCGGCACTTGTATGTAATGAGTGTAAAGTTTTTAAATGCTGAAATAGGATTTGAACCTGGCTGTAGGATTTGAACCCTCACAGCCATCAAGTCTTAGATTTCTAGTCCGATGTGTTAACGACTAGACCACAATGTTACTTAATTCAAATTTAAGATACAGATTTTATTCTTTTCAAATTATATATAGAGTATCAAATTTGTGATCAGTTTAAACAATTGATTTTGAAGAGATTCAGGAAAATGGTAACTTGTACTTCCGATATTATATGGTTTATTATGCCACTAATGTCAGTTTGAAGTGGTGTATGAATCATTTATGAATAAATTCATTAAAATCATTGTTAAGTTAACTGACTGTATTTTCATAATTCATAAACGTTATAGATTGGATTCTCTTGTTTCATTAAGATTTTAATATTTGAATTACATAATATCATATGCGCCATTTTGTATTTTTGTATTGTAAGCCCTTTATACTTGAAGTGGGCAGATTGGGTTGAATAATGATGGGAAAACATTAGTATGGGTTTTCATGTATCTTACTGTAATAAATATTTTCCATATCACTTACTGCAATGATTTACAATACATATAGTATACCACTATAAACAATAAATATTTTTATAATACTTACTTTTTAAATCACTCACTTTAGTGAATATTTTCCATGTCATTTACTACAGTGAATACTCCTATGTTCTTTACATGACAGTGGGTAATACAGAGGGTATATTTTCTTTTCATATATCTCTAGTGAATGATATAATATATTTTTTTGTATTTCTCTTTATATATCGGCCTCAAAGGTGCTTTCTTTTTTATTACATTGAATGATATTTTTCATATTTCTCACTACAATGAATTTTATAATATTGTTTATATATTTCTCTTTACAGTTCGACCTGAAGGGTATGGAACATGAGGGGGCCTATGTACAGAAACAGCAACTACATGCGGCCCAGGCCAACTCCCAGCTTGAACATAAGTGCAAGCTGGACATCGACTCCGAACCCAATACAATCCGTATGACGGGAATTATTTGTACCATAGGTATATCAGAATATTCCATTTTGATTTATTAGACTTATATTTCACTAACTAGGATATTTGGTTAAAAAATAAAAGCTGGCCTATACTGTAATGTTCACTTAAACTGGTTCATTGTAGGGGAAGTGGTGGCCTAATGGTGTAAGTGTCTGCCTTCTCAAGCCAGGGTACGTAGGTTTGTACCATACTAGGGGCACAATTGTATATCTTTATATGAAAATGGGGCGTCCCTGGCCGAGTGGTTATGGTCATTGCCTTCAAACCACATACCCCTCACTGCTGTGGGTTCGAATCCTGATGGGAACTTTGAATTCTTTCATGTGAGGAAGCTTAGATCCAGCTAGCTTACTGAAAGTGGTTCTTCATAGGTACCCCGTTCTTTCCTGAAATAATGCACGGAAGGGCACCTCAGGTTTTCCTCCACCAGTAAAGCTGGAACGTCACCATATGACCTATACTATGTCGGTGTGAGGTTAAAACCAATGAAACAAACATAAAATTATGACAATTGTACTGGTTAGTTTTAGGAAATAGACTTTAGAGTAATTATAATTTATGAATTATATGACGAACTTAAAAATTTACATTGTGATATTGTTAAAAGTGATAATGAATTGGAAGTTTGACTGGTCCATTCACCAAATAGCTGAATGGATAAAAACTGCATTGAAATATAATATGCCATCAATTTGTTTGTTGTAATTGTAACAGGTCCAGCATGTCGTGAAGTGAAGATGTTACAGAAAATGATCATCGAGGGAATGAATATTGCCCGTCTTAATTTCTCACACGGAACTCATGAGGTATATTATTATTGTATATGCAGACTGATATATATATGCTTATATATTATTATTTATAAAGATTGTTGACAGGTTATATGGCCCTATATAAATGGCTGTTTGTATATATTACCCGAGCCACCAGGCGAGGGTTATATTGCAAACAGATGTTCATATAGGGCCATATAACCTGTCAACAATCTTTATAACGAATTTATAATACGGCAAGCATCATTTTGTGGAGAAAAAGTAAGAAAAAAACGTGTTTACTCCTAAAATAAACAGTTAAACAAAACAGCACTATGGTTACAATATGTAAAACTTTTGACAGATCAAATTAGACAGCTTACAAATCAAGGGATTGCAGGTCCAATTCCCTACTATACTTTAAGAAGAGACTTTAAACTTATCAGACTTAATACACAGTGCTTGTTAAAGAACAGTTGCATTGTGGGTTTGAGCTATTTTTAGATCACACCGATGCTTCCCGAGGAAGTGAATTCATATTTGCTCTAATAAGCTCCCACCTATTTGTGCTCTGTGTCTTCTATAACTATCATTCTAGACTGACTTGAAGCAGAAAGTAAAAAGATAAACAAAGCTGACAACACCTTGAACCTTGTTATATGATTTATAATTAAACTAAACTCTGCTTTTAATGATATTCAGTGTACCACTGAATTTATATTGTTATATATAGATATCAAGACTCCCACTTTCTGCAGCCATATTTTCAAAAAATTTTCTTAAAATAAGGGGTATTTTCATAAATTAAAGAAATCTCCCTATTTTTAATGTCAGAATTTCCTTCTTTGTTAATTGCAAATTCTTAAATCTCCCTCTTTTTGACGAAAAATCTCCCACTTGATCATCGAAAAAAGTGCACATGTATTACATGAGTATGGACCACGGAAAAAGCATAGTTATAAGCGGTATATTGTTAAAAGCAATATCATTATAAGTGGAGTTTACTATACATTTAATTTGAAATGGTTTCATTTTAGTTTTTGCTACCACTACTGTATATTATTCCTTTTTATTGTTCCTATGTATGCTATTATCCATAGACTTGCTAGAGAGATAACAGCCTTTATCCAGTAATTGCCACGAAAATTTATTATCTCATCTTCTATAAAATTCAGTTATTATTCTTTTTTTCAGAATATTTATAAATTACCGTAAAATTTCCTATTAAACGCCCCCGGGGGCTTAACATTTTCCAAAAGGGGGGCTATTATTACAACACGTTTTTCCTAAATCCAAAAATCATTGAAAATACATTTAGTGTAACATGGGTTGGTACTAACATTAAAATGTGTTAAGATTTTAAAGTTCATGTGATACATTTTTGTGTTTACTATGAAATAAAATGGATTCTGAAGGATTTGAATAAGATTACGGATTTATTAAAGAGTTCACCACTCATGAGCAGATTTTTTTCCATATCGAAAAGCCTGGGGGGGGCTTTTATTAGGGGAGGGGCGTTTATTAGGAATTTTACGGTATTTGTAAGAATTATTTAGTTGCTTACAATTTTGTTATGGTCTAGACTACATTTCTGGAACAAGTTCTTATTTAATCAAGTAGCACATAGATTTGAGATGGCTAAAAATAGAAACATTGGCTAAAAATAGAATACTCTGGAAAATATATTTACACCTTGATATTGTGCTTGTTATTGATGAGCATGATTCATTTACATGATGGTTTAAATAGAACACTGATTTTAAATAAAATTTTTGTATAAATTCTCACAGAAAAGTAAATTCCATGACAAAATGCAGTAAATTTCAGGTTATTTTTTTGCATGTAATTAATGAACTTGATTCATGCCTGGGAATTTATTTAGGATAATCAGCTCTTATGAATAATATTAGTTTGACATGCAATGTAGTACAAGTGCTTAAATCTTTGCATGTCCTCTGGAAATATTCCATTTTTAACATGACTTTTTGGAGAATAGTGGTGGCAATTTCAGCATTATCAAGGCCCCCTAGGGGGTGCTAACAAAAAATATCAGGATCAAGTTATCTTGATTTTATTTTCATTCCTTTATGAAACTTATAATCGTTATGCTGATGAATTAAATGTAAGCACTTGCAGATTTGCAATGAAACAAACACATTTTAGGATAAAATTCAATGTAGAAAAATAATAGAAATTATGATTTTAGCTGGTTCAAAATAAGAATCAATTTTAAGGATCTAGATTATTATTTTGGATCAACTTTTAAAGGTTTGCATCTTGTAAAGTAATAAATCTTTATAGAATTTTACCAACCTATGCCATTTCAAGTCCACAAACTTATTACTAAAACAAGATTTAGAAATTTTGAAATATAGGAATTTTGATCCTGTTCTTTAATTTTGTTTGAGCACGGGGCACAGGATCTTGTTTTACACTAGAAAGTATTAAAATAAAAGTATTATATTTTTAATGTATTCTACTTTATTATATGATTATGATTTAACTTTTTGTGTTTAAATTTATATTGACAGAGTTACTTGTTTTGGATACAATAAAAAAACCCTTAGTTGAATTTTCAAGACACTTTTCACTTTACCCAGGCATTGTGGAATATTTATTATGGAAGATCGGCTACCTTAATTTTGCACAAACCCTGCGCTATTTTTCTACCAAACCAAATATTTAAAGCAAGAGCTGTCATTGTTTATAAAGCATATACAGTGCAACATTCAAAGAGCAAACCCCCTATAGACCAATTACCTCATTATAACAAATGTTTTAATGTCTTTTAGAAGTCAGGCTAAAAAATTGCAATGAATATAACCTTTCTAGAGCAGCACCTTCTCAACAACAGCCAGAACCTATGTCTTCAAAAAGTGGGTTGCTCTACAGAGGTTGTACTGTGTGCATTTCTTGTACTTAATTATTTTTTCTTTCCATTAAACATAATTGAATAAAAATACATTTCAAAAAAAGAAGAGTATAAAATTGGCATAATATTTTTACGATGAAAACAATGTACATGTATATATAAAACAGTTTTGATTCTTAACCTGCTTAGGCCAAAAGTTATAAGCCTTTGCCACAAGTATGGTTATTCCTGAGCTTGTTCCTCTGTGCATTCTGACTGGAGACCCTTTTATGACTTTTTGAAGCCCATTTTATATGTAAATTTGATACTGAAATACCTATATTTTCAAATAGACTGTTCCACATTCAAGGTGGGGCAAGTCCATTTCTTCAGCAGGTAAAGGATTAATCTATATACATGTACTTACTTTATTGTGTTCACTTCAAGCTAGAACAATGACAGCCCTGCATAATTACTAGAAAAAATGTTTCTGGGAAATCTTTCATTCTTGTGAAATCGTTATTTTGTAAATTAATGTATTTCTAACAATTAGGCTGCATAATTAATTTTAGACTTTACTATGTTATGGTAATGAATTATGTACTAAATGGAAAATTCTGGATTGGTTGAAAAACTTTTTTCAGAGGATGAAAAGTAACGATTTCACTGAAGACCGATATTTTCTTATAGAATTTTATACATGTAGCTTTCCTTGAATATATTATTCACCCATCGCTTCTCTCGCCAGTTAGATTTCCGGTTGCAGATTTCCACATTCTTTTGTTGTTTTTTTTTGTATCGTCGCAAAATGGAGACTTGTGTTTACATTTTAGTATCACAGACAGACCATCGCAAATATTCACAATGCCCTTGACCAGTTCTCAGAGAAGCGAACTTGTGCAATTGCCTTGGATACAAAGGGTCCGGAAATCCGGACGGGACTTAATTCTGGGGTTTGTTTCATTATCTTATTTATATAGCGTGACAATTGATTTACTAACTTTTTGTGTCTTTTCCCAACAGTACCATCAAGGCACTATTAAGAATGTCCGGGAGGCCGTGTCGCAATTTAGTCATCCGCGACCAGTAGCGATCGCTCTGGATACAAAGGGTCCAGAGATCCGGACAGGATTAAACGCAGGGGTTTGTCTTTTGTATTTTCCATTTGTTTCCGGTTGTTGTTATTTTCATAAAACATAGATGACCATTGTTATGAAATAGTTTTGATTTTTCTCATTTGGCTTATCCTTCCATGGGAGGAGATTGTTCTTTCATCCATCAACCTTATAAAAAGGTCAGTGGTTCTTTAACTGAGTTGCCACCTTGTGTCCGAGGTCTTCCTCCCTGTAAAAGCTGGAAATTTGCCCTATAATCTCTACAGTATTTTATATAAAATTTAACAAAATGAATAAATATGGTCATCTGTGTTGAAAGAATGGTGCTTTAATACTAATCTGTATTAATTGTAATATTGAGAAAAAGAAACATTCACTTTTGTACATATTTATTGCTTTCATTACTTATATTTAATGGTATTTATGTGTGCCTTTTGTTTAGTATGGAGCATTCTAGATTTATGAGTTAGAATCTCTGTATGGGCACATACGGGCTGCAAAATCAATTAACTGTATTGCCAAGGTCAATGTCCCACAGCCATGGACAAGTGAAACAATTCTAGAATGTACTTTATTAATATCAAATAGACAAGTAAAGAAATGCTTCAGGTAGAACAAGTAAATCTAGCTTAGATTTCAGCCTGAAGGGCAATTAATTGGAAATGGGGATCTTGTGATTAAATTGACATGAGTTCTAATTAATTGGAAGTGGTGGGACTAGTGGTTTAATTGTGTTGGAGGCAATCAGCCTCATGATGCAATATTTGAAAGTAGGGACCTAGTGCTCCATTCATTTTGGGAGGTTTTTGCCTTGTAGTCTAATATTTGAAAGCAGAGACCTTGTGGTCCATTTAATTTTGAAGCACATGGCCAACTGGTCCAATACTTGGAAGCAGGGGCATAGTTTTCTAATTATTTAGAAATACAGGCATTAAATTTTTACACAAATTTTCTGTTCATACATGGCAATAATAGTACAAAATAGTGAATATTAAAACATTCTTATTAACATGAGAAGACAGGTAATTAGAAGCTTTGATACTAAATATAGATTGATCTAAATTGACAGTAATATTCTAGTTATTATAACTATAAATACAAATGAGCTTTGTCAAGAGATATTGGTCCTTGCGGGCTGAGAAATGATGTCATGATTGAAACAACGATGTCATGAACTAATGATGTCATAATAAATATGAAGTCAACAACATTGCTACGAAATTTGTTAAAAATTGCAACTGTGCCTTAACTATTCATTCGTTTTTCTATGATGCTAGTTCTAAATAATAGTCATTGTCAAGTAAAAAGTGTAAAGTGAAATATGATTCTGCAAGTAAGTGAAAGATTGATTTTGTGACCACAAGGACTAACATTACTTGGCAAGGCTCATAGAAGTGTCACAACTGTTCTTTTAACCAGTTATTTTCACTGAAATTTTATGACTTAAAAGTTTTCACCTATGATATTTAACAGTAATTTAATGTTTATAAAAAAAAGGACTCAAGATTTTGCTTCTTTTAAAGAATATGAAAAAAGTATTACAACATTATAATTGCTTTAAGTACATAAATTAAAAGAGAATTTACCTTAAGTTTTCACTGAAGAAAGAATGTATTAGCATTGTTTTGCTTTGATTTTGGAATTTTAACTTAAAAAGTATGAAAATTTTGCAACCCTAGTCTTGAACCTTGTCAGACTGCATAGATGGCAAACTTGTCTGGCACAATGCTGGTGGTAGTCCAAGCAATATATTGCAGTTGGCATCTGGAGGGTTATCGAAAAGTTTTGTGTTAGATTCTGAACATTGTGTTGGACATATAAATTAATACTGAAAAAAAAAATTTAATATTCAATAGCATTCTAATTGTTTGTATCATGTTTGTCTACCTTAGCCATACACTTTTAGTTCTATAGATTATGTGCCTTTTACAAATTCGAGTTGAAGAGTGTTTTTGTTTTAAACTTGTAGATTTTAATATTTTGTTAGTATAAGCATGACAGTGCTTATATATTATGTGCAGATTTTTACAGGCACGAATTGGCTTTATACTTGCCATGTAAATGCTTTTGCTTACTTTTAATTCTTAGAGACAGATATATTAGCTATTTAAAATCATAAATATTTATAGAATAAGGACAGATAATTAGCTATTTGAAATTATAAATATTTATAGGATATTATTTTCAAGGAATTTCAAGATTTCTTTGATTATAGAGAGAAAGCTGATTGTGATAATGAATTTGATTTAATGTAACACTGTTTTAATTCTTATTTTAAAAATAACAAAGTTACTATAGCTTTACATTTAATCCAGGAAATAATTTTCTGACACAGATTCATAAGATGTAATAAAGATAATCTTTAAAATGCTTCCTGAATCATACACTAAATTTTGTATAAAGTAAATAAATCATTTTAAATGTTGAATATGTTGGTTAAAAATGTCTAGCTTATGATTGCTTGAAAATATAGTCAGATTAGTCAAATATTAATCACTTTAAAAAAAGTCTTAGTAGATGATTCTTTGAAAATATAGGTCAGATTGTAGAAAATAGGTCAGATTGTTGAAAATATAGGTCAGATTGTTGAAAATAGGTCAGATTGTTGAAAAGATATGTCAGATTGTTGAAAATAGGTCTGATTGTTGAAAATATGGGTCAGATTGTTGAAAATATAGGTCAGATTGTTGAAAATAGGTCAGATTGTTGAAAAGATATGTCAGATTGTTGAAAATAGGTCTGATTGTTGAAAATATGGGTCAGATTGTTGAAAATATAGGTCAGATTGTTGAAAATATGGGTCAGATTGTTGAAAATATAGGTCAACTATGATGAAGAAAACATATAACATATGATTACATGAAAATATAGGTTAGATTTGTTGAAAATATAGGTCAAATTTAATTAATTATGAAAATATCTAGCAATATTGTGATTGGTTTAGATTTGTAAGGGCAAGTGTAAGCAAGTCAACAAATGAGAATGAAATGGAAGAATGCTAAAATGCTATAACTTGATTTATTATATACTTATCAATGAATATTGATGAAATAAAATGCATATTTTCATGTTCGTATTTTCACTGTTAAATATTATTTTCACTGGTGTTTTGCCAGACTACTTTCTTCTAAATTCAGCCAGTACACCAAATTTAAGGGAATTCTTTCCAATTGAAATGGCAAAAAAGAGAAAAATGTATGAAATTAACAGAAAATTCAAGTTGTCTTTAAATACAGGATTTATTTTCATCTTGTGGTATGAAAATTACCATATTTCACTCATGGCTACCACTGCTCATGAGATATTTATTTTCTTACCACTCAATGAAATTAAATCCTGTATTTATAGAAAAAAACTTGAATATCCTCTATATATTCATGACTTAATTTCTTTATAATCACTGTACTATTTATACTTTTAGGGTGCTAGTGCGGAATTAAAACTGGAGACTGGTAAAAAGATAAAGGTTACGATTAATGACGAATATTATGATAAGGGGACGGAGGAATGTATATGGGTAGATTATAAAAACATTGTCAAGATAATGAAAGTAAATGATAGAATGTTCATCGATGATGGACTTATCTCGGTCATCGTTAGAGAAGTCGGTAAGTTGATTTTAATCACATGATTAGATTAAATGGTTTCTTAAGCATTGATTTAAATTTTTGCCGGTTTCTTTTCGACAAAAATGGAGATGAAGTTGTAGAGAAAGCAAAGCAGTTTTAATCTTTTAGAATTTTTACAAATCTTACCTTTTGATATTAGTGTCAAATGGGCAATGGTGCCCAAGTGGATAAGGTGTCTGCCTGTTGACTCTGAGGTTTTGGGTTCAAGTCATATACTCTTGTTGACGAGACCATTTCTTGTCATTCAACCTCAGTACTGGTTTAGTTTCAGGAATATAAGTAGAATTAGTAATTGATATAAAATGTTTTCTAGTTGATGTTTGATTTAATTTTGCTATATTTATGTATAAATGTTTGTTGCCTTGAGGAGAATAAGCTTCATCCCATAGATACCTTTGGTAAATAGAATATATTAATTATTATATATTACAGGGTGCACTAGATAAGATAACAGAACTATTTTTCATTGGAACTACTTTTCTTATTTCAGGGGAAGATTATATGATGTGTGAGATTGAGAACGGTGGAGAACTTGGAAGTAAGAAGGGCTGTAACTTACCTGGAATCTCTGTGGACTTGCCCGCTGTATCTGAGAAAGACATAGAAGATCTCAAGTTTGGGGTAGAACAGGGTGTAAGTATACTAGCTAGCTAATAAACTTTATTTTATGGATTGTAACTACCCTGAAATCATTATGGATTCGCCCAGTTTTATCACATGTTAGTAAAGGACATATGTATCAAGAAAAGTCATTGGTCGAAATCCTTTCACCACTATAAGTTCAAATTTCATAAGGGGCTGTGGAACCTTTATGACATGCGCTATTGAGCAATTATCGTCTAGTTTATGTTTTTTTACACATCTGAAGGGAACAGACGAAAGAAAACTATAAGTCGAGATAAACAAAGGATAATAGTGTGAAAATAACTGTTGGGGCTGAAATTTTACATCGAGATACTGAAAATATCAAAATAAAAATATCGAATATCAAATATTTCCAATAAAGATAAGGAAGGAAGAAAATCAGGACTTTCAAAATTTCATCGAGATAATGAAATATCGAGGAAAGCGATGTCGAGATAATGATAGATCACTGTATGTGTGGTAGCTATTGACAGAGAATTGATAATACTGTTGTTAAATATGTATATATTATCAATAAAAATAAAAATTGAATTGTTATTACAGGTTGACATGGTGTTTGCTTCGTTTATTCGATCAGCAGACGGTGTGCGACAAATTCGACAAATTCTAGGCGAGAAAGGAAGACATATAAAAATTATTTCTAAAATAGAAAATCATGAGGGTGTTAAAAAGTGAGTTTTTGATTTTCTTCCATTGATACGTTACTTTGTCAACATTGTGTGTTGACAAATAAGTTGTTTAGCATAAGTAGAAACCTACTAAAGTAACTTACTCTTTATCTGCTGCTGAGTTCACCAACATAGCTTAACAGGGACAGTCTGGGATACATTATCACGAGGTTTGTTCCTCAAGCAAGGCTAAAAATTCTCTGATAAAATATCTGGGATTGAATCTTATGTTCAATTGTCTTTCAACGCTGGGATTGGGAAAATTAATCTCCAGCATTGTGTCTAATGGTCATTTGTCTATCACTGCTGGTTTAAAATCACTGCTGGTATTATCAGTACACAGTCATTTGTGGAAATAATGGTAATTATTGGTTTGTTAACCAGGAAAGACTGTGAGGTGGATCACTGGCCTCAACATGCCCCCCAAAAACAGTGTAAATCAACAAAAAAACTTCTGCTGCTAGTTTATTGGATAGACAGAGTTGTTTATAAAGTTGTTGATGTTAAATTATTTGCTTTCTGTTATTAAGTGAAGGAATCCTGTTAGAATTTTGAATTTTGCTAGTCTTCAGAGGGTGGTGTTTTTACCTAGTTGATCTATAAGCCAGACACAATATATGGAGTGTCATCATCTGTGGTCTTTCCCACCATTTAAGTGAATGGTAGTTGCAGGAAAAAGGAAACACTTGTTATGACATGATTCGATTTTCTTGTTTGTTTGAAATATAGGTGAAAAAAAGATCTTTGCAATATTTATTTTGTATAATGATGTCGAAATTGTAAATTTTTGTTTCAGATTTGATGAAATTCTTGCAGTAACAGATGGTGTAATGGTTGCCCGTGGTGATTTAGGTATTGAAATTCCCCCAGAGAAAGTTTTCCTCGCCCAGAAAATGATGATTGGTAGATGTAACAGAGCTGGCAAGAGTGTAATCTGTGCTACACAGGTAGGTCACAGGTTATTTTGAAGTCAAGGTTAGATGAGAGGTCATTTGAAGGTCAACTTATGACATGGTTAAATGTAGGAGTCGGAGTTGCAGCAAGACTATAGGTCAAGAGTAAAGGTCTCAAAGAAAGTAATGCAATATCATGACCTTGAAATGTTAGGGTCATTGGAAGGTCACACTCGTAAATAGGTCAAAGCAAGAAACAAATATACTAGCTATGAGACATTATTGCGATGCCATAGTCTGAGAGAGCAAATAAGGATTGTCTGCATATAAAAGCATGAAATGTATCTTTGATTAGTTTGAACTGTCTGATACTAAGTATTTTCTGAATTTGTGTTATAATTACTTTTATTGCAGTTACATAATTTTTGTAATCATTCTGAACACTTTTTGTTTTATAAAGTATGGCGTATGGTCCTTCATTTTATGTTGTAAAAGAAGTTTTTCTCTAATCTGATAACTTTTGATGTCTTTAACTTGCAGTACTGTATTACCTGCTAAATGAAAATTTAAAAGATAGGGATGTAGGTTAAAACAAACATGTAAACAAACATTTTATTGTTTCAGATGTTGGAAAGTATGGTGAAGAAACCACGGCCAACAAGAGCTGAGACGAGTGATGTGGCCAACGCCGTTCTAGACGGAGCTGACTGTGTTATGTTATCCGGTGAAACAGCAAAGGGAGATTATCCATTGGAGGCTTTGAAAATCATGCACAATGTAAGACACTTGTTATAATGTTTTAAATGTATTTTCATATATTTTATATATCAACTGTGGGCAAAGTTTCCAGCTTGAAATTACTTGACCCCCACTGGTACACGTAGGAGTTTCGCAAGTGACTTTGGAAACTTTCATGTTTGGAAGTTATCTAGCTACCTTTTGGAAGGTAAGTGGTTCTACTCACTTGCCAGTTTTAGCCTACAACAATGCATGAATGGGCACTTGAGGTTTTCCCTCTACAAGTTAAAAATTTGAAATACAGCATTTACTGCAGAGTTGGTGTCATTAAAACTTGATTTAGAAGGTTAGTACCTCTCTCAAGTATGCTTCAATATAACAAACAAGTATTGGTGTCGTATGAGAATGTAGTCAAATGTCAGAGTTTTTTGAAAGCTATTGACCAGCTATAAACAAGTGTAAAATAAAAAAGCTTTATACACAACCATAAAGCATTTTCAATATTTAAATAAAGTTTTGCAGCAGGGCATTGCATGCAGATGAAATGGAGATGATAATTATCCAAATGATAATCACGTTTACAAACATACCATGTTATACTTTTCTGTATAAAAAAAAGTCTAGTATAAATTTATAAAATTTTCCCGTTCACAGATCTGTCGTGAAGCAGAGTCCGCTATATTCCATCACCAACTGTTTGAGGAGTTAAGACGTGAAACCCCGACCCCCACAGATCCCCCACATACCGTTGCCGTGGCGGCCGTAGAAGCTTCCTTCAAAAGCATGGCATCAGCTATTATTGTTATAACAACAACTGGAAGGTAGGTTGTCCATACATGTATGTTCAATATGTGTTGAATCTTGTATATATATATATATCAGATTTAACTACCACTTCACCTCACTACAGTTGCCCCTCACCGCTGTGGGTTCGAATCTCGACAGGGACTTTGGATTCTTTCATGTGAGGAAGCTATCCAGCTAGCTTACGGAACGTGGTTCTACTCAGGTGTCTGTTTGTGCCTGAAATAATCCACAGAAGGGCACCTGAGGTCTTCCTCCACCAGTAAAGCTGGAACGTCGCGATATGACCTATACTGTGTCAATGTGACGTAAAACCCAAAACAAACAAAGAAACAAAACCTCACTACAGAGAGCATCAGATTTGTAATCAAAATGTTGGAAAGAGAAATCTATCAGTGACAAATGATATGACAGTAAATCTAAAAGCCATTTGTCTCTCACTGCTTATCAGAAATCATGTTGGATATAAAGTAGCGCTCTTGAGAAATTAGTAATTTCTGGTTAGTTATGCAGGCAAGAAAGTTACGTAGACTGACCTTAAAGAAACAACCAAACAATGAATGGAATTCTGTTCGATTTTGAGTAACACCACCGTAATTCAGGTGACAAAGCATTTTTTTCAGTCTCCCAAGCAGAGAACTTTTCTTCTTTACAATCCGTTAGACCAGTAACTCAAATTCACTTTTACCATTATAAATACAAAATAGGACATTTCTGGAATATTGAAGCAAGTAATAATGGAAACTTCTTCTCTCACAATCGGCCAAACAGAACCATTTTTCTTTTCACGGAAATTAAATGTAAAGGATTTGTCTAAAGTTGGTAAAAATAATTAATCCAGACAAAATAATCTGTACAAAATCAATTAGTCTTGACAAAATGATCACTTGAGACTAGGTCCTAATATTTCCTTGTAGATTTATGTGTAAATGAATGCTTGTAGCAAGCATGTGACAAGCAAGGGTCCCCTTACCTCTTAATGTCTTATTGAAATACTGCAAAATTGTTATTTGTGGAACAAAAATTTTTCCACAGATTTTATGAATAGGTCAATTCAGGATTTTGATTATGTTCTTCAGCATGTTTACTATTAGTTACAGTACAACACCTCTGTAGAGCTTTACACTTTGGGAAACAATCACTTTGTAATACTGTTGTAATAAAGAGGTATTGTTCAGTAGAGGGTCACATTGACACCTTATCCAGATTTTTAGGGTTAACTAAAAATAACCTGGCTACTGGCAATTTTGGTGTTGAAAGAGATGAGGCTAGCTATCTTACTCATAATGACAATTAAAACATTCAGATTTAAGGATAAAGAGTCATTTTCTTACAATAAAATTGGTAACAAAAAGCATTACCATGCAAAAGGTTGTCAAAATATTCGCTAGATAAATAAGCAAATGAAGGAAAATCATGCGGTGAAATGTTAAATATATGAATAATTGTGATTCATTATTATTTCAGATCTGCATTTTTAATCTCAGCGTACCGACCACGTTGTCCTGTCCTTGCCATTACGAGAAACTCACAAACTGCGAGACAAGGACACATGTACCGTGGCGTCTTTCCTATTCATTATGTTGGTAAGTAGAACGTGAACGTTTTCATTTCTCAGTATATAGCAGTTCATCGTAACTCGTGTCGTAATTTTTTGTTTAGCACATATCTGTCTGAATTGGTAAAATGGTCATGGCTTGCTTTGAATAGGAAATTATTTATTAAATGTTTGAGGGATTTTATTTTGAAAATAATTCAAATAGATCGTGCTTTTAATAGTATGGGGCCTGGTCATTTGAAACGAATGCACAGACTGGCTGTGAACTACTTGCCACACATGCAAATAATTATTGCCACTAACATTCTAAAGGGTTGAACCTTAACCTACGGCATTTGTGTAATATAAAAATTGAGCTGGCAACAGTATAGAGGCTGGTCAGACTACACGGTAGTGCCGGCTGGCCTGGCTCTATGCTTGCAGCAAAGGCCAGTCAGGTCCAGTTGCAGTAGGGTAAGGTTTTATATGAAGGTATGAAGTTATGACATTGTTGCTTTGAGCCAATTCTATATTATATCTATACATACTGTACATATCATGTACATATTTCTCTAGTATACATTCGTGTGTTTTTGTGTGTGTGGGTGCGTGTATTCTTTTTCGTTCTTTTTACTTTGGTCTGTTTTGTAAAGTCCCTTTTCTTCTGTTGCAATTTGTTTTGTTTTTTCCTGTGTATGGAATGACTGTGGATTTTGTTTAACTTATTATTATTTTTAGCCCTTATCATTTTATGTAAATGCTTTCCCTTACACATTGTGTGACAAATGAAAGATATAGCGTATATTTATGTTTCATCTGTGACAGCGTATATTTATGTTTCATCTGTGACAAAATATACAGGTATTTCACATTTTTGATCATCTGGGGAAGAAACAAAAAATATATATATATATATATATATAGATCACTGGATTTCAAATACTAAAATAGAATTAAATAAATGTTTATTCTGTATGATTTATTTACAGATATATCATTGGTAATCATTAGAGAAGACAAAAAATTCATACCAATTTTTTTTTTCAAGAGCATTAACAGGATTTCATAGCCTGACTTGTTCTTTTTATGAAAAAAAAAATCCTTAGGATCATGATTAATCATGTTAATTTATCATTGATTCAAATCAAATATTTTACATTTTTTCATTAAACAAATAGAAACAACAATTATCACTACCAAAGATTCAAACTGGGATATTAATTGTTTGTGTTAAGCAGGTATTCAAATTTCGTTTCACTATTATTATTTTCTGTTCATTCGTTCCGTTCAAAAGGAAGTGATGATGGGGATTCGGGTAAAGGTATCTAAATATAGATGTTCATCCATGCATGATTATTATTTGCATGAGTTTTCCTTGTCTGAGTATCATGTTGTTTCAATAAATTTATCAAGTGATACTTAAAAAAGTGTTGAAGCACCACACTAAATAGTTAAATACCGTATTATGGTATACACCGGATAAGGCGCTTGAATGATTAAATGCTAAAATCTTAAATATTTTTCTGCCAAAATGCTCTTTAAGAATGCTAATTCATCTCCTTACACAAATTTAAATACAATCATGAAAGAAAAAAATGTAAGAATCACTAAAAAGGGCGATATTTTTCCACTTTCTACATAATCAAGATTTCTGTAAAGCGTCTAGAGGTACTGCTCCAACACTGTTAGTATTCCTATCAATTTTCCACCGCTGCTAACAGTAAAATACAAAGCCTCAGAAAGCTTCTACAACATGATATTCCATATTTATTTAAGATGATGATATTATTAAACAATATGCATTCATTTATGTTAACATTTATAGTGTTCCTTAAAGTTGATATTTTCATCAATGTTGTTAAAGTACCTTTATTTTACAGCTATATTATAACATTTTAGAAGCCTAATATGCTTTACATAAAGCTGCTTGTCCATGTTTATATTTAGTTATTACCATGTTTGAGTCCTTTGCCACCTGGGTATACCAGGATGCGTTTTTTCCCAGCCACTAAAATTTGCACAAGTAGTTTTAACAAACAGCTAGTTGCATTAAAGATTATGTAAATACTGCAGAATTTTAATGTTTATTCTGCCCTTGACCTTCTGAAACTATAAGTTATTAATTAGCCGTTTACCTCAAGTTTAAAACCAGGACTGACATTACAACCTGTACAACCCTGCTGACAGACTATTCTCTATACTGTTGACTAAACCAGCTTTAAATCCTTTTCTTGATATCCCCCCGAAATTGATAATTGACAGTTCCAAAAATGTAACTTGATTAGTCCATTTAAGAAATTCAGCTTGTTTAGAGTTAATTTCTCTATAGCAATAAATTATTTTTTATCAGTCTCCTATTTAAGTTGGCTTTTCCAGCTACTTTAGGTTGGCTTTTCCAGCTAAGTTAATTCAAGTCGAGCAACTGAGTTATGTGGCTAGAATTCATCCGCATATTGTTCAAGATTTAGTTTCTGTGTGAATAGATCAGATTGCTTAGTTAAATCAGTGATGACTGTTGCCTTATTATTAGTTTATCCCTATTATTGTTTTGTTTTTTTACAGAAGCAGGTATGGCTACACTTTAGTAACTATGAATTTTAGGGATGCTGTAACCCAATTAAGAGTTTGTGAATTTGTTGAAAAAATACTTTGAAATTTTTAATTGAGGGTTAAAAATGTCATTGCTGGTGGGATGTGATATATGGTGAATACTGTTGGATAATAATTTAGATACATATAAAAGTATGACACAAAGGTCTAGATATACATAATATAACCTTATTGTTCATACCAAGCTTTGGTTATATAGGACTTGGTTAGATATATACTTGATTAAGCTAGGTCAGTATATCAATATATAACCCGTATGTTCTGTGGTAATGTAGATCTTATTTGGATATATAACCATATTGAGGTCAAATTATAGCCCACTTTGCCAGTTTTGATGATAAAGATCTTATCTGGATATATTCAATATAACCTGATTAAGGTCAGTATAACCAAAGTGAGATCAATATAACACATTTTGCCAGCTTATATAAGTGATTTAGTTCTTTTTTTGGACATTACAGAATATATCAATTAACTCCTGTACTGAAATATTTCATTTGAAGTTGCTGTAACACTAGAAATAGTTGTGAAATTATTTTGTTGAGATATTAAGTTCACAGACTCTTAGAATTGTGTTAGACTGAAGAAATACACCTCCTATTCTTACTATACTGTATTTACTCATCCATAAGACTGATTTTCCCTTTTGATTTAGAGAGTGATACCAGACACTGCGTCTTATAAGGGTGCCACACCTAAATACAAAGAAAAAAGTCCTAAAAGGGGAGTAAATACAGTAATTTGGGGGCTTAGTGCAAAACTGTTGTAGCTGATGTATATACACAACTATTTTGTACCAAGCTGTCAAGTGGGTAAAATTTATGACGGAATTAATTCCCTTACTTAACCGTTTTACCCTTTCAGCTTTTTTATTAGAAACCTTTGCATCTTTTAAAACACCCTGATTTTGGTTCTTTTAGTTACAGGCAACATATGTTACATGCAATATATATTATTTTGCCTTGTGTGGGTTGTAAGACACATAATCCTGTAAAATGTCTTGTGAAATTTATGAGTAGTATAGATATGTAGACAAAAATAGATATGCTTACTTACAAAGTCTCATGAAATGTTAGAAATTGTGATACTGACTAATAACCCTGATTAAATAAAGGCATACCTGTTTGCATCAGTAAAAATATGATAATTTCATTTCTAAAAAAAACATTATTGAATTCATTTTGAAAGGACACATTATTTTATATTTTTTATCACATTTTTGTATTTTTAGTGGGGTAATATATTGCTTATCAATAAAAGACTGCTAATAAAAGATTTTGGTATCTGAATTTTCAAATTTCATGTTAAATTTCCTCATTTTTGAAACTGACTGCCATTTTTACAATCTCAAAGCATGGAAGGAAACTGCATGTATTTATGAAAATAATTTGAGAGAAGTGTAACAAAGTGTCTTCATTTCCACAATTTAGAATTCATTTGTGTCATTGTTTCTTCCTTTCATAATTTTATCATTATCGTCACCATTTTCATCGCTATCATTGCCATATCATCATTTACACCATCATCATCATTAACATCACCATTATCATCACCTTAAATTTATCATCATCATCAGCATCACTATAATTTACTTGATCACTATTTGACTCATCACTATATTACTTCTTACTTTATCATCATCAGAATTATTCGTAATAATTACAAAATTCTCAGCCATTATTATTATTATTGTTATTATCATTTTACAATCATACAATTCATATGATTTTAGAATCATTACTTTCGTCAGGCTCATGTTGTCATCAGAAGTAAAAATAAATATAAAACCATCATTGATGGTGACATTATAAAAACTTTTTTTGCTATGTACATGATGTAGTTATTTTGGTTAGTTTCAAGGTCTTTAAGTTTATTTTAGAACATTAGGTTTTATCAATTCTAGTGTACTGAAAATGTACTTTCTGTAATTAAATCTTGCCTTGGTGACTTATTTTTTTGTGCGTCTGGAAGTCTTTATTTGTTTATAAATGCTGAAAGTAAGAAAATACAGGGAACATATATTCATTGTTTTTCAATGTGGCAGGTGAATTCTGTCTGCTACTGTTGATTTTGAATCAATACCAGATGGTGATGTTTTTCTTATATCCTTGATTACAGTAATGTTAGAGGTCTGGGTAATTTTAGGATGGACATCTTGTTAAATGTCAGACAGTATCTGAATTAGAAAATAAAAGTTCATCTTTAGTAGTTGAGACGTCTTTAATTATCAGACTGGTCATTAAGATTGCTTATTTTTAAAACGTAATTTCGTGCTGGAGGTAGCTGATTACCTTGCGACAAGTACAGACCAGGATCAATGGGCACAGTCTGTGCCATCTGATCATGGTCAGCAATGTTTGGGATTTAGATAGTATATATTTTGAACTTTTTCCCCTGAAAAGTGAATGGTTTATTAGTTAAGATTGAAAGATGGGCAAGGTCATTTATGATATTTAGGGTGGTATGGATACTAATGTAAATGTACTGAAAAAATTCCTTAGTGATTATATAAATTGTCCTTCATACAGATGAGCATGTATCATTGATACCTTAATTAAAAATTGGTAAAAATAAATTATTCCATAGGTCAATGTTTAACCCTTTACCACATATATGCGAAACAACGCACTTTCGACCCCCCCCCCCCCTACCTTTTTTTTTGGGCCTCAAATAGTGAAAAATGTCCTATTTGGGCCCCAAACATAAGTTTTCGTTTGAGAAATGTTGCTACAAAAATTGAGCACTTTTTCGGCGCCGCCCCCCATCCAAAAGGTACATCAGGGGGTTGCCAGAAGGGGGATATGCCCCCTTCTGTTAGGGGGGTTTGAAGGGGGGCGGAGTCCCCCTCATCGCCAAGAAAATTTTGGACTTGTGAGAGGCTAAAAATGACCCCAGGTCGATCATAATGTAACGTTTAACCAACGCTGAAAAGCCTTTGACTCTATCTCAATCCCTTGAGAAGTTGCAGCCCTTTGAAATAAATTTTGATGGAAAAAATCGAGGCAAAATAGTGATTTTTGGCAATTTTGAGATGTCCCCTCGTTGCCATGGTAACAGGAAATTTGAGACTGAGCATGTCGTTACAAAGGCAATGGTCCAGTCAACATTTGTGCCAAGTTTGATTAGTATTGAAGCATTTTTCATAGTTTCATAGCAGTTTGAACTTGTAACAGGAGGCTTTTCAGTGAAAACGGCCATTTTTCACAATATGCTCATGGGGGAAAGGGTTAAAGATAAGGTAATTGTATAGGAATTGTTTTGACAGGGTTTGTGGTTATTTGTCTTAATTGTTAAGCTGGGTCAATGACTTCTGATTTCTTGCATGCATGTTTGAATTTCACCTGAGGGACATTTCTTTCATGTAAGAAAGTTTCCTACCTTAAGCTAATGGAATGTTGTTGGTTCCACTTCGGTCCCTGTGCACTCTTGAAATAATTCACCAAGGTGCACCAGAGGTCTTCCTCTGCCAAGAAAAAATTGGCAGTAAAAATATTACATAGCTATATACTGTATATCACAATCAAATTGTTGATGTATAAATTTGCTTTTGCAATGCTGAGATATTCTGATCAGCAGATAATGAATGCAAGGAGTTTGAGATGATTTTAGTTTGATTATTTGATACATGATGCTTTATATCATTTTTTACGACATTTTGAAAAATCAAGCCTCTCGTTTATTCCTTGCATAGAACCAAAGCTCGAGTTTTGGGCAGAAGACATGGACAAGAGATTGTACAAAGGTATTTCAGTAGGACGAGCACGGGGAATGATGGAAACCGGAGATCCGGTTGTCATAGTAACCGGATGGAAGTGTGGAGCCGGTTACACAAACACAATGAGATTGATCAATGTTCCGGAAACTGATGAGGGGCCTATATTAGGGACCCCAATTATTAAGGGATACAATGATTAGAAATGAACTGAATAGAATGCGAACTAAAACATTGTTTACAGGGTATCTAAATTAAATTTACAGAATGGCCTGTCTGTGATTTCTTTACAATTGAAGTGCTTTGTAGGACACTAAATCAGTATTTATTTATTTTTTGATGCATTAAATTTTTTGTTGAACAACAGCTAAATGTGATAATTATTTAAAAAGAAATTTATTTTGGTGCATTTCATAAATTATTCTTTATTGGACATTGGACTCTTGTTTTGTAATGTGTACGTTTTTAGTAAAATCATTACAGCAGATGTTAAGGTTTTTGATAAATAATTCCTATTTGGTTAAGAACTTGAATCATGGAGATGTCAGGTGCAAATCATTCCCCAGGTATTAAGACCAGCAAGTCAATTTACTAAGGTCAAAAAACAATTTGTGGAAAAAAACACAAATCATTTATTGCCACCCATTTTGGTCTCCCATAAGAGTTTTAAAAAAGCCATGTGAAGAAGTTAATAGTTTTTTGTCGATTACAGGGGCTTAACAGCCTGTTCATTAAATCTACCTGCCTTCAGAGTGGAAAACAAATGTTCCATATTCAAAACTTAGAAAACATGTAATTGTTTAAAGAAAAACAAAACATGTTCACCCATATTTCTATCCCTTCCTGTTAAAAAGAGAAAAATATAAAAAAAGAGAGTAAAAACTGATGATTTAAGCAAAGTAAAGTGTAAACCAATGTTTGAAAAGAAGCAAAATTTTCTGAATGTTTAAAATATGGAAGTTTTAAGAGCATCCCCTGTACCACTTTAATTTGTAAGTATAATCAAGTTTGTGTTAAAGTTAACAAAAGCATTTTCACAGTAATTTTACAAGTTATCTTTATTTTATGTTTAGGTTAATCTTGTTGAAATTTTGTTTAAATTTCCAAATTAACATCACCTGTTATATCAGCGTCACATTCACTGTAACTATGGTAGGCATTATGAGCATTATATAGGATATTGACTAAATCAACAAGCTATCGTATTATTTTATGCATGAACACTGGTATGAACACTCAAATGATTAAAATCCAGACTATATGATTTTTTTTATGCATAAACAGTCAATTTTTATGCATAAACACTCATAAAACTCTAAAACCAATAGCATTCATATATATAACATGTATGCATCAACACTCAATAGAAGTAAAGTCTGTAACATTCATATGAAATTTATGCACAGAATTTTCCAAGAAACATGTAAATGAAGTTTCCCGAGTAAAATTATTCACAATTAAACATTCAAAAACACAAAACAAACAATTAAATATTTATGTAGTGCTACCCACAGAAAAATGTTTCCACATCAGTCATGCAGACCAAAGTTTTAGTTGTTTAGTTGATTTACATTTTTTCTACCGACAGATGTCATTTTAATATATGTGTACCACCAAATTAGATAGCAATTGGAATAATTCTTTTGTCGGAAAATTAGGAAATCAGTTATATTTTTGTCAAATAAAGAAATTCAATATCTAATCTAGTATTATATTCATTTCTCTATTTTAGTGCAATAACATTTCTGAATTACGTGGCCGAGTGGTTAACGCGTCTGACTAGTAATCTAAGGATTGCTGACCGCGTGGGTTCAAACCCTGTCAGGGGCAAGCCGTTGTTTCCTTGAGCAAGAAACTTTACATTCATTGCTTAGTACTGGTTGGTTCCAGGAACGGATTCGAGAGTGTTTCAATAAGCTTAAAGCTTCCAACACAATCAAACTAAATAAATTTGTATAAACCAATTACATATATTTAGGCAAGGATTAGCAAGTTAGGATATTAGATAAAGGTGTCACTGAAATGTTAAGACATATTTACTCACTGATGTTTAGCCAACTGAAATGTCTGGATATAATAACTTGATTCATATTGGAGGACATATTATTGCTACATATATTTGCTACATATATTTGACTAACATGTTCCCACATAATTATATTTGACTAACATGTTCTCATAAACATTTGACTAAAAATTTCCCCACATATATTTTACTAGTATGTTTTCCTTTGTTCCTTTGGAATTTGTTATTGTGGTGATGGTTTAACTTGATTTTCATTCTAATTTTAATTTGTTGTCCCATTATTATAGTTTTATGAATATATTTCATTTTAGTTATATTTCATTTATGTTCTCGTTAACCTTTAGGGACACATCTTCATTTGTCATTAAATTAAATTCTTCATAGAAATACTCATTCGATAAATTAAATTCTTCATTTTGCATATGTTTCATTTTGTGACAAATACATATACATGTATTTCATTTTGTGATGAATACTTTCATTTCTGTTTTAAGATTTCTTTTCTTTTTGTGTTGTGCAATTTTTTACTTCAGATAATTTACAAAGAGACATTATTTTGTACTTTTCATTTGAATCATTTAATAACTTCATCTGCATTTATATATAGGCATGAATAGTGCTTATATTTAGTTTATTACAGTGCTTAGAAATTGTTCAACTGCTTCGTTCATGTTGTAGTCCAATACATTTATTGACTTTTCACTATTTGTGCTTGTGAAGTTTGGGGACAATTGTGAAGATATGAAATCTTCTCAATCTTTTGAGAGACCAGTCACAAAATTGTAAAGTTTTCATTGGTCAATTAAAAAAAATTCAGACTGGTTCTGAGGTTTTATATATAATTAATTGTTGAAAATCTACTCTAGTAATTTATAGGGAAGCAGACAAATTTTGAGACTGGTCACCTAGTTTCCTATTATTTTACATTCACACATCAGTTTTTATAGGGAACCAGTCAGTACATCATAATAATACACATATATTGTATATTTTCAGATGGCATACTTAATGAATGGACTGTTGATGTAGACAGAAGAATCTATAAGGGAATACAGGTGGGCATGGACAGAGGCTTCATCAAACCTCATGACCCTGTTGTAGTTGTTTCAGGTAAAGAAATTTCATACCATGAAATCTGATAATATCAGATATTTACACAAAATCAACATTTTGGTCCAATTGATGAGGTTAAATATTCCTCGAAATTCCATTTTCAGTTAACTCTGTATGGTTCTTACATACTTAGAGAACATTTATTTTTGTCAAAAATTCACAGTTCCCAAAATAAGCAATATTTATGCCTGCATGAAAATCTCTGATATTACAGTACTAAGTAGATACATATAAGGGATAAAAATTACAAAAATTAAATTCATGAAATGTTATCATCACCCAAGATTAAAATGTCATAATACATTTTTGGGATCTCTTTATTTAGATTTAAGAGTTAGGATTTAAATTTTTTTTTTATTTTGGGTTGTGTTTTTTTAAGTCACACTGAACATGTCAAATGGCGACTTCCCTGCTTTACTTGTTAAGGAAGACCTCGGGTGCCCCTCTGTGTTTATTTCAGGCACAAGGGGGCACCTGATTAGAAGAAATAACATGCCAACGAAGTTTATATCAGTACTGATGTAATAATAGATCATAGATTAACAATAAAGATCTCATTTCCCTTTGAGAGAAAAATAGCATTGCGACTTTTCCTATGCTTTCAAATATGAGAAATTCTAAATTCTTATTTTGATTGTTTTTTTTCATAAATTTTTTTTTTTTCATATCAATAATTTTAGGTCCGCTTTCAAACATTGTTAAACATAGCTAATGTTGTTTTGCAGGCTGGAAGCCAGGCTCTGGTTCTACAAACACAATGAGAGTGATCTATGCCGTAGACCCACGTGGCTCCTCGCTGCTGGCACCTATTACAGGAATTACTAGTGTCCCAAGCTTTAACAAGATGGAAGGTGATGCCCAGTCAGATTTCGAGGGTATGAGCGTGCCCAGTATAACCAGTGGTAGCGGGGATGACATCAAGTTTTTCTAAAAATAGAACATTTTAAAACAGATATCTTTAGTCTATCTCAATGGAACACTATTGTAACTTTACTTATATTGGATGAAGGTATGATAGTTTTGCGTTGAAGTGTGACAATTAGTCTCAAAGCTTAAATACTTGAAAGACTGGTGTAAGCGTTTGATTTGGAGTCGTTTAAGAAGCGATAATTTTATAGGAAGAAATTTAGTGGTGTTTAGCCTACCCCCAAACTGCTTTGTGATGTACAACCTTCTTTAAAAATTTTTTAGTAGTATCATACCTGCTGGATTTGTTACATGAATATTTTGTATAAAATAATCAAAAAAATTGATGCACTGATGCGATAGTGTTGAAATGATATTTTTTATTATTAAAAAAGTTGTTTTTTTGACGAAGACAACTGAATATGTACTCATTTAAGCTCGATTTATGAGCTTTAATTGTGATGTGCAAAATTGTCTATGTGCATTTTAATGTCACAGGGCTTACTTGATGTAAAAATTTTGTTCCTCAAATGAAAAACGAAAGTTTGTACATGTACATGTATATATTCTATTAGAAGTTGTCTGCTTTTGTCCAAAGTAGAAAGGTGGCAGCTAAGAAAGAGTTCATGAAAAACAGAAACGCAGACGACGCATTCTTTGCACCTTTTTTTGCTTTATTTGATCGAAACTAAAGAAAATTGGGTGTAATCTGGGACATAGTATGCCCCAGGTGTAATGCTGTGTACGGTAGTTTTTGTAATTCTGCTATCTGCTTTTAAATATAAGTGAAAATTGTACATCATGCAGCTTAAATTTTAGTATGAATGAACAATATTTTTAATATACACTTGTTGTAAAAATATTTTAATGTTTTTGGCACTTCTTTAGATAATCATGTCTCTTTTTTATTGCACGCACATGTTAATGACACTCGTAATTAAATCAGGGTTTTGATTTAGTATTTAAAAGTAATGACGTCTGTTTTGATATTTACCCGGTTTAAACTTGCAGATACTTTGAAAATTGAGCAGTTGTCTAGAATTTGCATCGTAATTTAGGTTCCGAAATAAATTTGAAGTTGTACTTCTTTTATCATATTTACAGTGGCCAATAAAATTATCAAATATTGGTGCTACGAAAACTGAAAAATAATTTATTTTTTTGTTTCCCCTTTTAAGTTTATGCGACTCCCTTATTAAGACAGCATTACTTTTTAATTACCAAAAATTATTTTATCTTTCTGAACAAATTTTGATGATTTTTCTTATAACGACAAAAGTCAAGTTTTTGTATATTTGTATTTGGATAATAGATTCTGATGTTTTTGTTGTTGTTTTGTTACTTTGCAGACATGTACGTTTCAATGATCATGTTATTTCATGTTTTTAATTAATTGTTTTGACTTTAAGTTATTTTTTATAAATAAAGATACATTTGTTTTAATTATAGAAACAAAAGTTATTTTATTCTCTGTAATATATGCAACTTCTTACAATTACTTACGCATATTTTTTATTATACGTTAGAAGCATATAAAGTGCATATTCTTGTGTATGTTGGTATAATTACAATTACACATAACTTTCACTACACATTGGTACCTTATATAAAACACATATTCTTGTGTCTGTTGTTATATCAACTTTTACTCGGTTAAAAATATGTTTAAATTAATAAGACTTTAAAAACAACCTCAAAATTTTAGAGAAAATATACATGATATATGTGTAGTGAAAGAAAATTGTCTGGTAAAAAAAGATCGAAAATTTCCTGAAATATGTGGAATTATTGAACATATATATATTAATTTTGACTTGTGTAATTTTTTACTGACTTTATAAATATAAAATTTGCAACCTCTATCATAATATGATCTTAAAATGCTATTGAATTTGCCTATTTTTATGTCCTTTTATGTTAATTGTAGTAATTTTAAGTTGTTAAAAAGCGTATGATTTTTTCCCCTGTATATTCTTTGTATACATGTATAATTGGAAGATTTTTATTCAATGTATAGGTTTTGTGTAGTTTTTATTTTTTAATTTTCCAAAGTTTGTAAGAAGGGCTTAATAAAAGCAGTTTTTTATAGTAGAATTTTATAAGGAAAAAAAATGTTTGAATCCAATTTGTAGAGAAATATTCGTCAAAGCTTAAAATGACAAAAGAAAAAGGTGTTTAAAGTTTGCATTATACATTTACAGAGCTTTTAAGAAATCTTTGCAAGGCTATTTTTTATCTACCGATATGTTATTATCATTTGTATAAATATTCACTTTTTTATTTATTCCAAAATAGTTATATTTCAAAGAATTAAATATTTCAAAGAATTAAATATTTGAGAGAGACATTTCCTAAACACCTCCCGTGTGTTTCTGTTGTGGTTGTTTTGAAGTTTGTTTTTTTGTCAACCTTACCAGAAAAACACCAGTAAAAATGTCAGAAACAGTAATCTTGAAAAAGGAGCAACTGAAATTCTTCTCTCAAATATCGAAATTCAGTTGTTTTGTAAATATAGACACAATAATCACTTGATATTAACTGAGGCTATATTGACCTATGACCCCCACATACCTCTTATGCTATTTTTAGATTAATTTGACAGTTTTACAGTGTAATAGACACCGTTACTATTTTTAGTATTCCTATTTTATTTACTTGTAAGTTGCTTGTTTTTTTTTCTTTTTTCTTTATTATTTATTCTTACTGTAATTTTTTGCATTATTAAGTTTGAATAATGATAAAAAAAAGTTGTAAAAGCTGTGTACAAATATTTTAATGATTCTAGTTCCTTTTTTTCCCCACATTTGCAAGTGTTTATTATAACATTTGTGTGCTTTGAAAAACATAAATTTGTTTCTTTCCAAAATTGTGGTTTTCGGAAGAGAAATAAATGCTTAACTCCCTTTTAATGGAAAGTGGATGGAAATTTGTTAATTATTCACTTTTCACTGTGTTTTTGAGAGATAGGTATTTGAAACATTATGCTTTTTTGTTGAACAAAATAAAAAAATTAGTGTTTTCAAAAAGTTGTTTGTTTTTTTCTTTATTTGTTTTCATAGATGGTCAATAAGTTTTGGTGATTATTTTATATTAAATTTATTACCCAGGTTGCATAGCTCAGTCGGTTAGAGTGCAAGACTTGTAATCTAAACATTGTGGGTTCGATTCCCTGGTTTGCCAACTAAAATTACTTATCGGTCTTTCAAATCAGACTTTAAACTAGAACTATCACTAAATGTGATTAATACCCCCACAAGACTGCTTGGGAAATGAGGATGTTACTAGTAACAGAATATCTTGTAAAAGAATTGAAATATAGAGTTATGGTTGTGGGCAATTAAAGATAGTTGTGGTTCTTGTATATTGCATTTCCTTTCAATGTAGTTGGCCATTGATGAAGTTTTATTGAATTACTCTGTCATAAGTCCAGAAAGACAAAGAAAAGGAACAAAGGGCAATAACTCTATAAATACTGAAGATGAAGTTATAGTTTCTTGTGCACTGCACTTCCTCTTTTTTGTGCTTGACCATTGTATGAAGTTGTTTTGAATTTCAACCAGTACGTTTTAAGTTATGCTCCAGACAAGGAAAAGTATCATAGGGCAGTAACTCTTTATTTTGTCAAAATGGAGTTATGGCTCTTATGCACTGCACTTCCTTTTAATGTCCTTGACAACTGTATGAAGTTGTATTGAATTCCAAACAGAAGTTTTCAAGTTATGCTCTGGACAAGGAAAAGTAACAAAGGGCAATAACTCTGTAATTTGTCAAGACGGAGTTATGGTTCTTGTGCATTGCACTTCCTCTCAATGTGCTTGACCATTGTATGAAATTATATTGAATTCCAACCATTAGTCTTCAAGTTATGCTCCGGACAAAAAAAAAGCAATGGAAAAGTAACAAAGGGCAGTAACTCTGTAATTAGTCAAGATGGAGTTATGGTTCTTGTGCACTGCACTTCCTCTCAATGTGCTTGACCATTGTATGAAGTTGTAATGAATTCCAACAATTAGTCTTCAAGTTATACTCCGGACAAAAGAAAGCAATGGAAAAGTAACAAAGGGCAATAACTCTGTAATTACTTTAGATAGAGTTATGGTTCTTATGCACTGCACTTCCCCTTACTGTGTTTGACAATTGTATGAAGTTGTTTTGAATTCCAACCAGCAATTTTCAAGTTATGCCCCGGACAAGGAAAAGTAACAAAGGGCAATAAACTCTGTAATTAGTCAAGATAGAGTTATGGTTCTTGAGCACTGCACTTCCTCTCAATGTGCTTTGACCATTGTATGTAGTTATATTGAATTCCAACCATTAGTCTTCAAGTTATGGTCCGGACAAAAGAAAGCAATGGAAAAGTAACAAAGGGCAATAACTCTGTAATTACTTTAGATAGAGTTATGGTTCTTTGTGCACTGCACTTCCCCTTATTGTGTTTGACAATTGTATGAAGTTGTTTTGAATTCCAACCAGTAGTGTTCAAGTTATGCCCCAGACAAGGAAAAGTAACAAAGGGCAGTAACTCTGTAATTAGTCATGATAGAGTTATGGTTCTTGTGCACTGCACTTCCTCTCAATGTGCTTGACCATTGTATGTAGTTATATTGAATTCCAACCATTAGTCTTCAAGTTATGGTCCGGACAAAAGAAAGCAATGGAAAAGTAACAAAGGGCAATAACTCTGTAATTACTTTAGATAGAGTTCTGGTTCTTGTGCACTGCACTTCCCCTTACTGTGTGTTTGACAATTGTATGAAGTTGTTTTGAATTCCAACCAAGTAGTTTTCAAGTTATGCCCGGACAAGGAAAAGTAAAAAGGGCAATAACTCTGTAATTAGTCAAGATAGAGTTATGGTTCTTGTGCACTGCACTTCCTCTCAATGTGCTTGACCATTGTGTGTAGTTATATTGAATTCCAACCATTAGTCTTCAAGTTATGGTCCGGACAAGGAAAATGCAACGGATGCTGGACCGACCGACCGACCGCCCGACCAACCGACCACCGGGTGACTCCTATATACCCCCCCAAACTTTGTTTTTGGGGGTATAATCAAGCTCCTGTATATGATTGCTTATACTCTTGGCACACTAAAGAACCAGGAGAAGCTTCTGGAATTGGGGCATCTTTCTGTTGTCTGTATTTTGCACTATCGTGCAAAATATAAAATGACTAATACCCGAGGACTCGCCCATAAGGTTTGCCATGTATAAATAAACTCAAATACACTCGCCAGTTTTTAGCAGTGAAAAAGTTAGCCCCGCCTTTTCTATTCATTGCTACCAAGTCAACTTCTCACAAATGAGAAATCCAGGTCAACAAAAGACTATGTATTATCCTGGTGTAGCAATATGTCAATTTGCATAAAACTGTAAACACTGGAAAGGTTCATTGTGTCTCAAGGTGATTCAGGTTTAACCCCTTCTCCCATTTGCACAATATTAAGGTCTTAATATTGAGACCTAAAAACCTAGGCCCAATGTAAAATTGCTCTACTCCAGGCATGTAAAAGAACCTGGGTTGCCTTGGGAAAGGGGAAAGGATAACTTTGCAAGGTTTGTCAAATTAGCCCAGATATAACCAGGCACAACATACATGTTATTGATATTGAAAACAGTCGAATGATTCTGGTATATTCCCTGCCAATAATAAATCTAATATCAACCTGTTGCACCAGACTACAGTCTGATACCATTTTCATATCACCACCAGTCTATGCCTTTACAGGGTTAATGTGGGTTTTACAACAAATAAAAACAAGAAACACGATGGGTTTTAAATAGTTTTTTTTACTTGCATTAAGACGATAATGTACATGAGAAAACAAAGCTGCGAAAATGAGGTGATATTAATGACATTGCATGGCATATATACAGCTAGAGTTGAATCTGCTGATTGACTTGCTAGATATCTAACATTATTTGTAACTCTGTCTACTGCACAAAATTGATCAATCACTGAAGTTTCAACTCTTCTTTTTATCAAGGAATTTACTTGTTTTTTTGTTGTTCATTTATGAAACACATTCTTAAACACTTACGCTGTTAAAAAATAATTACAGGAATAATTATGAAAACAGAAATTCATAAAATAAACAGCAAACTTGATAAAGACGGATTTTAACTCTTCGAAACATCGGAAATTGATAAACTCTGCGCAACAGGTAGTTATATATAATTTGCAACTTAAGTATACATAAAATATGCACACAGAACTGTTGATTCGTTTGAGTAACTATGTAATATCATGTAAAAAAATTCTGACATGGAATACATGAATAACTTCAATGTAAGATGAAGAAATTCTGTTTGAAACTTCACTGTAATCACTTCACAAGTAATACGACGATGACTGATAAAATATCATATTGATAAGAAAATATGACATTTTCTTTCAGAATCAATAAAAAAAAATTCATACACATGTAGCCGTTTGTAAAGCATTAGAAAATAGTAAGTATTTTGAATGTGTTTAAAAAATTTTTGCGCATTTGATCGCCAAACCTAGTATAAACTTAGAATAAATCAGTAACAAGTTATTTAGTTTTTAAACTCTCATGCAACACCTCCATGTTAAATTGTACTTCTTAAATATAATTCTTAAATAAAATTTTTAATTGAAAACAAGCAAAATAGATATTTAGCTAAAAACTTAAACTTGAGATAATTTTATCACTTACATTTTCTATAACTGTGGCAAAAATTTATCCAAAATCTAAATTTTTTTAACACTGTAACAGTCTGGGAGAGACTTGACTTTCCAGCATTACTGGTAGAAGGAGATATTAACTTGCTTTGTCTTATAATTTCAAGCAACAGTGGATACCTTGTTTAATACCATTCTCCTCCTTTAATAATTTAGGGAAGACCCAGGTTTGCATTATTTCATTTCATGTGCAAGCAATCAACTGGAATATATTCATTTACTTTCTTTAATATATTAGATAGACCCTAGGCAATAATGTCAAGGGTTTAGTGCAAAACGATTGTAACTTGTATGTACACTAAAGGTGAAGTTAAAACTGTTTGCATCAAAAGATGTGTCCTTACCTTGCACCAGAATATTTTTTTATTTCTTTTTTTATCTTTTGATGTTTTAGGAAGAATCAAAACAAGTCACAAATATCTTCATTATTTCAGACAGGAGTGGGAGAGCTGACCTCCCTAAAAGCTAGGCGGAAGTAATAAATTCAACAAAATAACAATGTTAAAGCTTCTAGTAAAAATTTAACAATAGTACTACATGTCTTTTGCATACAATAATGGAAAAACTAAACATATATAACATACTTCATATATAAAAAAAAATCTATCATTTTAATAAAGATATTTATTTCACAGACAAATGCACAGCACTTACAAAATTGATATACAAAATCGGATCTCGAAAAAAAAAAAAAATGATCTAGAAAAAATAATAATAGTATTGTATATATTGTAGAAAAGCAAAATTACACAATTTTTAAAAAATGCCCTCCTTATGCGGTTCTTTGTGAGCCAACAACAGGTTTACTGGGTACATACAACTACTACCTGATAAGGCTAGGGGTACAGCATGACCCTTCAAATAGAACTAAAAAATCTCGTCTTATAGCTGAGTATAAATACAATAGTTTCCAGAATCTCTTTAAAACTATACAATTGAGTTTCTTATAAAGTGAAATATTATTTCTAATTGAACTGAATAAGTTTCAAAGAAGCTAAAGGGGTAAATGTTGAAAAAAACAACAATTTTTTTTTCTCAAAATGGATTTAAACTTAATTAAACGAATAAAAGATTGTTGCCTTATTTTTAAACCACATTTTTACCACATTTAAATTATATGACACAATATAGTGTATAGACAAAACACCCTTTAACACTTCACCACAATAATGACCAACACTACATCTACAACCTACTCCTTATGTATAAAATAACCTGAAATCTGGGACCAGTCAACAATACCACCATTCTGATTGGCTGATTTGGAGCTAAGATTCGAAATAAACCAATTGCTGTGCCTCATTCAGAGACTGGTCCCAAATTTTGTTTGTTTGTCTATGCCAGATAACAACCTACATGAAAATAAAACCTGACATTTTGAACCAGTCTACAATATTGTCATTCTGATTGGCTAATATGGAGCAAATGTTCAAATTGAACCAATAACTGAGCTGCATTTACAGACTGCTACTCAATTCTAATGTAAATTAGTAAATTTCCCTGTGTGTAAGATAAATCACAACCGAGATAATGTCACCGAGTGTCAGTTATAAGTAATAGAAATGTCAGAAAAAAGAAGAAAATTAAATGATTCAAGGCAAGAAGTAAACATCTCTTTTTTATCGAATTATCAAAACAACTTAAGTTAAATGCATGACATAGTTTGTATTACTTGATTCACCGGGATGACGTATATGATAGGACCATTTACCATGGCTTTGAACGAAATCTTAAAATGAAATCAACTTGTGAAAATGCCATAATCACATGTTATTTGGTGTTATGTAAAACAGGGTCTTTCAAATAAAGACCCTGCGTAATAATACCGATTCTACACAAAAAAATGATAACAGAATTCTTTAAAAGAATTGTCCATACAAAAATTTACATTTTATCTTGCCAGTATGCAGTGAACTACATAGCTTTTTATGTTAGTCAAAACACTGGGTTAGTCAGAAACAAACACCATTGTATGATACTGGCATTTTTAGTTTTATCGCCTTAACAGAACTATAAATAGTAACATTATCTAAATACTGCACATCTGAAATTTCTTTTTTGAAAAAAATAAAATAAAAACTTCAGTACAATCAGTACACTTATCAAATTATTCCTATCAAATGCATTTTTGAACATATATGTGAAACTGATGTCAAATGTTTGTAGATAGATGAGTTTGACATGATAAGCAGTATGTAAAACACAAGCTGATTGGGTGATTTGAACTAGTACAAATGATCTGATTGGTTACTGGAATTTCCTGACTGATGCAACATGGGAATTTTCTTCAATGAAACATGTTATACACATTTTGATTGGCCAATAGCATAAATACTCATTCTCTACAGAAATGAATCAGGAAAACTGTTTGCATTTTCATAAATTTACCAACATATATAAACACTGTTGTATAAAAACAGCTTCTTGAGTTAATTAAAACAGTTGGTACATACACAAAATACGTTCTGATATTCATATAAAATTTTATGAATGAGTTACATATGAACATGTATACTGACCTAACATTTACATGCCTGCAAACTCAATTCAAGCACCATGTCAATGGAAAAGGAGATCAAGACGACATTGTTAAATAAAAACAAAATGCGAGATAACAAAATTAACCCCTAAAAAAAAACAACATGGTATTAAGCTACTACAGACTGGATACTCTTGTCTTTTTCTTAAACAAGAGAGCGTAAAATCTTACATATGTTTTCACAAACTAATACAAAATCTCGGCAGAAAAAATGAAATCACAGTTATTTTAGCCTAATTTGTATTTTCATGTTTATGCACAATTCATTGGTGTAAGTTTGACACTCTATTAAGTTTTTTTCATGATCATTCACAATTGACAGTTTCTTTTGTATTTTCATGTTCATCAGAAACGTCTGAGTAAATTTACAGCCTTTTTTACATTTTCATGTTCATACACAATTTATTGGTGTAAATTAACAGCCATTTGTGTATTTTCATGTTCATACACAATTTATTGGTGTAAATTTGACAGCCTTTTTGTATTTTCATGTTCATACACAAATCTTTGTTGTAAATTACTTGTTTTCACATTTAGCTGTGATAAAGACAAAACTATTAATAGTACAAACATTATAATATTGGGGATAAAAAAGAATCACTTTAAATGCAGTTTCTATAAGCAAAATGTAAAACTACTTTTACAAGAGGACAACATCCATTAAGAAATAAGTAATGCTGACAAACTCTTTAGATTTTTGGCAAAAGGGCAAAACATGACATGAAACAAGTCTTAGGCCAAACTAAAAGAAAAGTTTTGTTTCAAGACTTACTTATTGGACAGGTAGAAATTTCTTATTATATACATATTTATATCAGGGCTCTCGATTGACATGGATATCCAAGTTCTGACTCACGAAAGTCAAGAAATGTACACATTTGACCTGTGATAAAATTATATGAATTTGTAATTCAGTGGATAAATCAGTAAAGAAAAAAAATCTGAAAAGGCAAAGTATTCCTGACAAAAATTTAATACAAAGGGTAGAATGGAGACCTGAAACAAAACATTTCTTTTTTCTAGCCTTAATTAATTACTCATTTTCTTCTAGACAAATTTTCAATTAATCTTTGTTGTCATGAATTTCATTTACAGCGTAACAAAAAACACCACAAAACAAGTTTTTTGATATTTTTTTTGTAATATATTTGGAGAAAAATTATATTCAAAACTGGAGGATAATAAAAATATTACAACAAGATGTCAATTACATGTGAAGTTTTGTTTGGAAGCTGGCAAAATTTTAATATGGGACCAACTTCTAAAAATCTTGTTTAAAGACATGATTCAATTTTCACTAAGTAATGCAATAAATACAAAAACCAACTTGTGTATAATTCACCTTAAAGACTTTCTTCCTAAACGTATTCTAAATATACAATGCAATTTTTTAATCAGGTTACTTTAAAAGTTAAAAACACACAGTCTCTAGGGAATATATCCTTACATATAGAGCTCTTAAATATTTTGCTTAACAGCTTCACTACACGTTTTAACTAATGCTTATTTATTTGGAGACCACTTAAAAAGACATATTAGTCTCTATTGACCATATAAACATTTCCCTGCGTTCTTTAGTGCAATAACTGGTTAACTCCTTTGATATTTAGAAGGACTTGACTCATTACTGCACTGAGGTGACATCCTGGTGTTTGTTCGTTGGTTGGATTTAAAGTCACACAGATACAGTTCAGGTGACATGGCGACTTTTTGGCTTTACTGGTGGTGGAAGACCTATGGTGTCCCTTTATGCATTATTTCTGGTGTGAGCGGGTACCCGAGTAGTTCACAGCTATTCAGTAAGCCAGCTGGAAAGCTTCCTAATGTGAAAAAATCCAAAAGATCATTAGCCTTAGAATGCTGGTGGCAAATGTTTATTGCCATAGCAACCAGTATAAAAGAGGAGCCATTATTATATGTCACCAAATTGTCCATGCTTAATACTGATTACTGATGGGTGACCGTCTTCTTCAATATCTTCAAAATTAACAGACTGATGGCCCTTGAAATATCAACTGTATAAGTCAATATAAGTCATTCAGCAGAAAAAATGACAATACAAAAAAACTGTAAAAAAATGCAGAATACTTTATTGATAGATATATATTTCCATTAATAAATATCCCAAATCGAGACTTTCTGGAAGTATATATCTGCTAGTAAACCTGAGCAGGTTGTCCAGATTTCAATATTGGTTGAACCAAAAGTTTGAAACATTTTTTACACATACAAAAAAGATTTTGTTTTTTTCCCCATAATAACACAAAGGGGGTCCCCTTTTTTGTCAAATAAGAAAAGAAAAGAATGTTAAATCTTAAAAAGAAACCCCAATATCCTGACCATGATTTAAAAATTTTTTTTTCTTTTTTTTTTTTCTTCAGCTGAAAGGGAAAACTTAAAAAATTTTTTCCTTTAATAAAAAAAATGAAAAAAACCAGTCCTACTTTTTTTCCCCCTTCCACATTTAAAAAATTTAAATTTCTTTTTTAAACACTATATTGTACTGTTTCCCCCACTTTTTTAATTATTTTAGCCAAACATTTCACTCCTTTTCAAATTTTTCCCCAAATTTTGAAAAAAGTCTCAGCCAATCAAATTTCCCTTTCCCTTTCAAATCCACAAAACAAAAAGGGAGCCAATCAACAAAATTTAAAACAAAATTTTTTTTTGTTTTCATGTTTTTTCTTTCCCCATTTTTTTCAACCAAGAAAATACCCCCTGTTTACGCGGGCTTCATTCAAGGGCATGGCTTGAAGGACCTCATCCAGCAGTTGTAGGGGTCTATGTAACTGGACCTCAATCCAGCAAGGTGTCTCTTTAATACTGTGCCTAGGATAGTCCGGTCCCCAACCTTTCACGAAGCTCAGCCGCAAAATACATAAACGTCTTAAATCATCAACTCCAATCCCTGCAGCCGCACTGAGACCTAAAATAGGGAAAAAAGGTAAACAATTATTAAACAGTTTTATTATTGTTGTTTTTTTTTTTCCTTTCTTTTTATTCTCTTTGGAATCATTTATAATATGTTAATTCATTTTAAGTCATACTTTCTTCAAATTTGAAAAGTGGACCTAGAATCTATTATTTACTGGAAAAGGTTATATTTAAGAAAGTTAAACTGAAGCCAGTGTCCAATAATGAAGGCTAGTTTAATATTGAAAGATGATTTTATAGGTTTTTGGTTGGGTTTTGTAGCACCAGCACCGTATAGGTCGTATGGCAACTTTCCAGCTCTACTCAAGAAGGAAGACCTCAGGTGTCCCATTGTACATTATTTCAGACTCAAACAGGCAACTGATGAAAAACTGATGTTCCGCAAGCTAGCTGGCAAGCTTTTTCACATGAATACTTGCATAGCTCAAACCTTCAGTGGTAAGAGGCAAGTCAACGTCCTCAACCAAAATTTTACAGTTAAGTATATACTTCTTTGCAGAGACACAAACAAAATCAATATGCTATCCCTCCTTACCTAATCAATCCTCAAATCAATCAATCAGTCAACCAATCAATCAAAGACAATCAATCAAAGTTGGAGGCATAAAATCATGTTGAAATATATGAAGTGTTGTGACATACAGAATTATCAAAGTTTGTTTGACTTACCTACAGCTGGAGCAATACCACCTACTGATGCTGGACCGGGTACGGTACCCGCCACAGCGGCAGCCTGAGCAGCTGCTGCGGCCTGTGCTGTGGCAGCCTGTTGCTGCATCTGACGATGACACTGTCGTATGTCAAATACCTATGATAAAAGAAAAGTGGTACTCTTAATCAAGATCAATGTAAACATTGCTATCACTTTCAACAAAGCCTGACATTGAAGAACTACAAACCCAAGAAATAAATGGTCAAATTAGTCAAAATTACTACAAGTTCGTAACTAATCAAATGATTTCAAGTCAACCAATAAAAAATATGGAATTAAACCAAGAGCACCAATCAAATTAACTCTAACAAATCAGGTATGGAAAATAAGCAAAAAATACAATAAAACCAAGGAATAACTTAATAATTAATATATACCTTTATATATGCACTGGGATAAATTTTGTGTACAGCGTCGCCTGGTGCGCGACCAGCTTCTCTATCGAGGTAGTAGCTTTGTACAAATACACTGTGATCACTAACACATCGTATCCACACGTCCCCTTCCCCTCTATAGTCTAGCTGCACTCCTTTACCTATATGTAATCTTCATGAACAACAAAAATATAATATTGGTTATAGTTTATTGGTTACATATATATAATCTTCATGAACAAAAAATATATAGAATATATCTGTTATATTCACAAATACTGTCAGCTGCTGCTTTTTTATGAGAAAGATTATTTCAAATTAAATATGTATCGATTTCATCTGAAAATACATAATACCTTGCAAGTACCATGGACATGCCTATATGCAGTTTCCCAAAATTGCACCACCTAGTATGTAGCACCACCTATTATGTAGCACCACATATTATGAAGCACCACCTATTATGTAGCACCACCCATAAAACATTGCAGACTAACCTAAATGTTAGTTTTTTTATCAATGACTTAAATTCCTTAGGACACATGTCCTTAACATTTAAGAAATAACAATTTATACTTTTAAAACAAGTCAATGAAAGTAAGTTTTTTTCTTCAATATTACAAGTTAACAGAACTTAAATTACTATGGTATCCAATGGTACCACCCTATTCCATACTCACAAAATGACCAATAAAAAGTTTAAGCAATACTCATCATGAATACTAGACAACATTTATAAATAATCAAATTCAGGTACAGAAATATTTTCAGCACATCACTTTACAAAAGCAAACTCACCTTGCCCGTTCACTGGCTTCAGATCTATGTACGTTAGAAAGTTGGCCTAGACAAAACCGATCTAGACTTGACGGGTCCGTGTACCCGTCCACAGTTACCGTACTACAACTATACGGTACTTTAAATGTTTCACCGACCTGTTGATCTAACTCGAAGTACGATATTGTACACCAGAATTCTGGAGCTGAAATATTCATAAACAGATTTTGTGAATTTTAAAGTTAAGTAATGAATCTTAACAAATATATTTTATGTTTCACATAACCAACAGAAGAACTGTTTACAGTGAAAATAATTCTTTTTTTATCTAAGCGCCCATAGTGTAACGCTAATATTTAGCATGCCTTTTGTATAATGCAAATGACGTCACATCAAAATTTATGCATGGCTGTGAAATACTGATTTTTTTACGGGGGGGTTGCAAAAGAGGCATGAGTTACTGACCTGTTTAATAAACATCATCAGAATTATATAACATATTCAAACATAATTTTTTTTTTATATAAATCAAAATGGCATCAAAATTTCAACTATTACATGAATGACCAAAAGGACAGCTCCAAATAACGGAAGCTAAGCAAGGTTCATTTAAGAAATTCAGCATATTAAGTAACAGGAAGTAGTAATCAGAATATACTTACGAGGTTGATTGGTTAGAGGTTGAAGAGGTACATCAGGGCTCTGAATTGTGTGATTATTCCCTGAAAACACACACAATACAATATAATACTTTATTATGCTTAAAGGCCAATTATCTTTTAATAATCTTTTTATTATTACATAATAAAATATTTTCAAAAATTTTCTTGACATCTGTAACACTGGCAATACTACATATCTTGAACAGTTCTGTGAACAAAATTAACAAGGTTCAATGGCTATTAAGATTGTATTTTTGGCTCAGTTTGCCATCACATCAGTACCGTTCGGGCAATATACATGTGTAGTGACTTTCCACCTTTCCAGGTGGCATTATTTCAGGCATGAGTGTTCACAAGGGTAGAACCACCGACTTTTCATACACTAAAAATGTCTGCATCTATCAATCTTAATATTGACATGGCATGATGGGTAACAGGAGAACATACCAATCATAGAACTGCTTTCAAGACATTTTGTGTTTTTCCCTGAATATTAAGAAATAAGTTCTTCTTTAAGCATAATTATACACGATAATGAAAACAGTTAAAGCTTAAAGCATTATTGGTGACAATAATAAACAAAGGGAAATAACATAAAAGGCCCAAATTATAAATTGGTTTTTTGATCTTTTTATTTGGCCTCGGACAGAGCATGACACACAAATAAAGTTCCAACTTACAATACTGTTGACCGTCATGTTTCTGTGTAAATGAAGCATTCCCTCCATCCCAACTGGTAGAGGGCGCTGTTCAACAAAGTAAAGAGTATTTTAAAACAACAGTGATTGCATAACAACTATTCATAATGTACGTTTCACAACATCAAAGAGAATAAATAACTTTGCAACTTTAAATAAGTACCACACACTTAATATATCTTGCAATGGTTAAAAACATATAGCAGGATAAAAAATCTTTAACAAGTTGGTACTTAAAAGGAAAGGTGATTTTGGTTACCTCAGGTGTTACAAACTTCAAAGCAACACCAGAGGTCAAAATCACTTCACCTGCTGAAGCTAAGAGATGCATAGACTCCAGTTATTTGAACCCATTTAGTTTCCTCTTACAATCACAGTTATGGCTGCAATTCTAATGCCTCAACCAGTAAAGGCAACCTCACAGCCACAAGTGGCTTCAACTATGATAAAGTACATTATTAAAACTAAGAGCTGTTTGTAAAACAGCCCAACTGACTATACTCAGTGCTCATCAGTAAGAAAAAGAGAGTTTACTCTTTAGTTATGGGTCCCGAGTTGATCATGTTAGATAAAGTTGATTATGTCAGATAATCACATAGTAGTTTTGGAGATACTAACTTGATCAGATCAGAGACACAAAAGCTTAACCACAGTGGATGGTGACGCAGATGCTGGGGGTGAGTACAATAGCTCTTCCATTCTTCGAATAGTCGAGCTAACAAGGTAACAAAGTAAATGACATACTTCTGTTGGAATATGGTGTTATAGCCTGTGAGTTGGGTATCCCTGTAGAATAGGATTGTGGTGACATCGCATGGCCGGGCCCTATACCACTGCTACCTTCAATTATCAACAACAAAAAAATCATTATTTTCAGTCAATCAGAAAAGAAAGCAAGTCAGACTAAAAAAAGTGTTGTTTTTTTTTTACATTTAGCGGTATCAGGCCACATAGTGAAAAATTAAGTGACATTAATAGTACGGAAATTAAAACCCTACCACCATAAAGAATTATATTCAATGAACTTGTTCTTCTTTCATTCAAGACAAAAACAGGTTAACTATTCATCATTTTAAGAAACAAGAGGGCCATGATGGCCCTGAAATCGCTCACCTGTAAAAAGCCGCCGGGGTGGGGCCAATTTTAACCCAGGGGCTTTTATTTGAATCAACTTGGTAGACACCCATTTGAAGATGTTTCATGATAAATATCTAAGCTCTAGCTCTAAGAAGATTTTTTAAGTTTTTACTATACACATATAGGGAAAAACATTGACCCCCCCTCTGGGCGGGGCCAATTTTGTCCCCAGGGCTTTTATTTGAACAAACTTCGTAGACAATCACTAGAAGATAATTCATGCTTAATATCTATTTTAAGTTTTTTCTTTCTGCTTGGAACAATTTTTAAAGTTGACTACCAAAGGAACATTCCTGTGAAGTTTGGATGAAATTGGCTTAGTGGTTTATGAGGAGATGTCGTTTTAAGTAAAAGTTTACGGACGGACACCGGACGGACGCCGGACGAAAAGCGATCACAAAAGCTCACCATGTCACTTTGTGACAGGTGAGCTAAAAAATGTCAATGTAAGTACTGAATGAATAGTGTTCACCAACACTGATATGTCAGCTGATCTTGGTCTGCACTGGTTGCATGAGTAGAAGGCTAAATGTTAAAGGGACTCCACTGTGGTTTTTTTGACATGATGGGACTTGATTTTTTTTTTTTCAAAACTAATGTTTCATTTGATGTAGATCCAGACCAGTAACTTCTGTGCAAAATTTCTTATCATTTGCTCACTTTTTTTTCCAGAATATTTACCGGTATTCCAATTGTGAAAGAAAAGTGTTTCAACGCACTTCACTCAAATGAGACGTAGAGCACAGCATAAACATACAATTTTCAACATATTTTATAGAATATTTCTTTAATTACATTTTGAAAATCTTTCTGTTTTAAGTCTCCAAGCTGGTCTATGTAAGAAATTCAAATTTAATGTTTTTAAGCTTTTGGATCTCAGTGGAGTGCCTTTAAGAGTTAAGTTTAAAACTAAATGCTGCTGCCAGTATTGTTTCACCTTCCTATTCCTATCAAACTACTTATTTTATTCATTCTGTTTAAAATAAACAAAATGACCATATCCCATTACTCTCCTAGCTATGATACAATGGACTTGCCCTACCTTTTAATTAATCAGAAACAGAGATTTCAGTATACTTAAATATTGTAAAGTATCACTATGAGTCTGGTCATATTAAATTCAAGTGCAGAAATGCCTATCTATGTACTCATTTTAAACAAAATATTGTGATGTGTCCAAGTCTGGTCAGATCAAATCAAAGTGCAGAAATGCCTAACTCTGTACTCATTTTAAAGTTGCATTATGCTAAATGCTCATTTTTTTCACCATCTAGTTGAGCTCATAAAGCTGTACAATACAATGTTTTGGCTATTGTAAAAGTGAATGACAATTAACTGATAATAATGAGCAAAGTTTATCATAAAATATAAAACCTGCCTAAAATATGAAAATATAATGCCCCATCTTTATAAATTGAACTTCACTGATAAATGGTATAACAGAAATTTCTTTCTTCTTCACCTTTTTTTTTTGTGAGTTTTACTTGACACCAACACAGTATAGGTCAAATGGCAACTGTCTAGCTTTATTGGCAGAGGAAAATATTCCATGCATTATTATTTCAGTCAAGAACTCTCACCAGAGTAGAACCAATGATGTTTCTTAAGTTCGATCTATAGCATCCTCACATGTAAGAATCCAAAGTCCCTGTCGGGATTGGAACTTACAACAGTGAGGCCAGGAAAAAGTGGTTTGAAGTCAACAACTGTTCATCACTCAGCCATGGCAACCTAATTTCTGTTTAGTCATATGTGCTAAGTGTATTGTAAACAATCATGGCCAAAAACAGGTATTTCAGCTTTTACCAGTACAATTCAAACTTTCATATAACTAAATAGCAGACAGCAGAAAAAATGCATTGTACAAAGTTAGGAGAGTATTTATGCAAGAAACAAAGTATTGTTACACCTACCAAACATGATGAAAACATTCATATAAACTAGAAATGTGTCAATAGGACACGGGTGCCCCCACCGCGCCACTGTTCTGTCAATCTTTTTACTAAGTCAAGGAAAATAACTCTACAAATACTGGATAAATCCACAAGCAAACCCCAGGTGCAAATCTAAAATATGCTGAGCAACCTGCCCATAAGGTTTAATGACTATGTCAAATCCTTTTTGAGAAACTTGCGACACAAGTTGAAAATTGCAAAAATTTTCTAAGTGAAGGGCAATAACTCTAAAAATACTAAATAAATCCAGACGAAAATACCTGGTGCACAACTGCACATGCTGATCAATATTCCTGTAAAGTTACATGACTCTAGGTCAAATACTTTTTGAGTTACGTGCGACACATGTTGAAAATTGCCAAATTTTACTAAGTCAAGGGCAATAACTCTGAAAATACTAATGATATGCACACGAAAATACCCAGGTGCACAACTACACATGCTGATTAACATTCCTGTAAAGTTTCAGGACTCTAGGTCAAATACTTTTTGAGTTACATGCGACACAAGTTGAAAATTGCAAAATTTTACTAAGTCAAGGGCAATAACTCTGAAAATACTAAAAATATCCAGACAAAAATACCCAGGTGCACAATTACACATGCTGATCAACATTCCTGTAAAGTTTCATGACTGTAGGTCAAATACTTTTTGAGTTACATGCGACACAAGTTGAAAATTGCAAAATTTTACTAAGTCAAGGGCAATAACTCTGAAAATACTAAAAATATCCAGACCAAAATACCCAGGTGCACAATTACACATGCTGATCAACATTCCTGTAAAGTTTCATGACTCTAGGTCAAATACTTTTTGAGTTACGTGCGACACAAAAGTGAACGGACGGACGGACGGAAGGACGGACGGACAAGGGTAAATCTAAATGCCCGCCACTAACGTGGGGGCACAAAAATAACACCTTTAAAAAAAAACATCTGTTATAAAAATTAGAATTAAAATTTAAATACACATTAGGCCTAATAACTTAACTTAAAATAAGCAGTTTTCATGTCAGAATTTCAAAATAACATTTTTTTTTATTAAATTTCAACTTTAAAATTATTTGAGATGCTTCTTTCAATGTTGGCAACAATCCAAAAATAGTTATTAGGATTCCTGAATGATAAAAAACAGTTCTAACTATAGTCATACTAGGAAAGAATATACTAGCATAATAAGAAGATAGTACTCTAGTTTTATATATTTCTACTCTCTCTCTCCCTCTCTTTATATCTATATCTCTTTACAACTAACTTTTAATAAAAGGGGACACAACTCTAATGAATGTCAGAAGAAAGAAAGACAACTCTTACATTCCTTCTAAAATGCTATACTTAGGTAAACAGTTTAAAGGGGCCTTCAGCTTTTAATTTTTGTTGAAAAAACAATTCTGTACTGTTTCAAAGTAAGTATTTCAGTAATTTTATCTTAGAAAAGTGCATCATATCACTTTGAGGCCTTCTTCAAAACAGCGTCCTGAGAGCTATTTACAAAGTGACAGTGCCATTTGTTTCTAAAAATAGAAGATCAGGAAATGTATCTTCTGTTTTACTAATTTACATATAGAACATTGACTGATAGAGGTATCGTGGGCTTTCCTTATTTTGTTAATATACTTTATTGACACCAAATTTCATTTTCCAATTTAGTTATTTTCAATTGACAATTATATGAAACGATTTGAAAAAACTGAAGGCCACTTTAAAGTTAGCAATCTATATAGTTAAATTTCAGATAACTATACTGTATATTTAATTATGTCCAACTTAGATAGGTATAAACTTGAAGTAAATAAAGCTAAATTTGTTAGCAAAGGAAGAGAACTCCTATATGTTAATAAAGTATATTAAACTAAGGAAGATAACTCTTTCAAGCAATGTATCACTGCAGTCTAGCAAGGGAGGTAAGTATGCAATCTTTCAAGACATGAGAGCTCATTTAAACTGGGTCAAAACTTATATACATATTGTCTAACCTTGAACTCAGATCTCAGCTATCTGATTGGTCAATAACCAGCAGAGATTGTATATATTGACCAATGAAAAACCTGGAGATTTGAGAGATCTCAGAAAATAGTTGATCAACCTTGAGCTTTGATCACCTGTAGTAATGTACAGGTCAAGCCCAGGGTTTTTATTTTTATCTGAAGCAACCGATGTGCCAACAAAAACAACTGATTAGGCCAAGGGTCAAGGGGGATATATGAATCTACAGGCTGAAAATACAACTGATTTTAACAGTATTTCAAATAGAGCAAATTAGCCACTTCAAATGCAAAATAGTCACTTCAAAATAAAGCAAAATAGATTTCTACTCAGGATTATAAATTTAGCATACTTTTTAAAGAAAACTATTAAATGAGCTCTCTGTTAAGTTTGAGTATACAGGACTTTTTTCCCTACAATGAAAAGGGGCCTAGGCCCTTTTGATTTGTGACAGACAAAGCGCCATTTTCCTAAATGATGTTAAAGAAGAATCACAATTTTGACACAACTTGTGAATTTTTTTTTAAAAACAACCCATAGCTTTCTTTATTTCATAAAAACAACATTAACTGGAGATATTCAAACATAAAATGTTTAAATACCTTTGATTTCATCAAGTTGTAAATTATCTTGGAAAATTCATGGTAATAGGTGAGACTGCTTTAAATACTAAAATTTTGTTGTAATTCTGTTAAGTGGCCACAATCAAAGAAATACTGGATTGTGAAAGTGGCATTTCTTTCAGTTAAGAAGCTGGTATTTTTGAAATGGCCTTTATACGACCCCTATTATATAGTGAAAGAAGCCCTGGTATTATGTTAGTATGAATCAAGCACTCGTTTCTAGTTAATTTTCAAGCACTCTTCTATATTTAGAATTGTTCAAGCACTGTTCAAGCACTTCACTCACTGATACGACTCCCGCTGGCTGAGATTGAGGTCATCGGGTTGGAAATAACCCCCGACACTCTTGGATCTGTGATCTGCCCTGCGGGCCCCACACTAGCTGACGATGACGGCCCTAATTTAATACATTTTACATAACTCATTTAAAACTAAAAAACTGAGAAAAAAATGATATGGGAATTCTTCAAATTAAGAAAAAATATTGCCTTTCAAATACTTAAGAAAACAAAATAATTCAACACTAAAACTGCAATTTCATCATTTTTACTGCAAGACAAACTTAAAACAGGACAAAAAACAGACATAGTTAACTACTTAACTTTTCTCATACATTTACAAGAGCCATGTCAACATGGCCATCCCAAGCCGAATGTGTTTGCTCATTGGAAGAATGTATATGTAGTAGAGCGGAATAATTCCATTTTAAGAGGTCTTTTGGTAATGAAAACTGATGGCTATAATGATTACAGATTTGAAACCTATGTGAATACTGATGGCTGAAAATAACAAAGGGCAATTACTGAAAAATAATGCAGGGTAGGTTATCATTCTTGTGTGCTGCATCCCTCCTCAGTAAAATCTATCCACCTATGAAGTTTCAAGTTGATACCTCAAATACTTTTTGAGAAAAAAATTGAATTGAAAAATTAAGTATGAAAAAGAACAAAGGGCAATAACTCAAAAATTATAAAAGGTAGAGTTATCATTCTTGTGCAGTGCACACCTCCTGAGTAAGATCTATGCACCTATGAAGTTTCATTTTGATATCTCAAAGGCTTTTTGAGTTATGCTCTGGACAAAAATTAATTTTGAAAGATAACAAAGGGCAATAACTCAAAAATAATGCAGGGTAGAGTTATCATTCTTAAGCACTGCACTCCTCCTTAATGAGATCCATCCACCTTTGAAGTTTCAAGTTGATACCTCAAATACTTTTTGAGATAAGCTCTGGACAAAATAACATAAAAAAAACAAAGGGCAATAACTCAAAAATTGTATAGGGAAGAGTTATCATTCTTGCACACAACATTCCTCCTCAATAAGATCTATCCACCTATGACATCTCATGTTGATATCTCAAACACTTTTTGAGTTATGCTCCACTCAGGTGAAAAATTAGGTATGAAAAATAACAAAGGGCAATAACTCAAAAATTATGAAAGGTAGAGTTATCATTCTTATGCAGTGCACACCTCCTGAGTGAGATCTATGCACCTATGAAGTTTCATGTTAATATCTCATAAGCTTTTGGAGTTATGCTCTGGATAAAAATCAATTTTGAAAAATAACAAAGGGCAATAACTCAAAAATCATGCAAGGTAGAGTTATCATTCTTGTGCACTGCACTCCTCCTCAATGAGGTCTATCCACCTATGAAGTTTCAAGTTGATACCTCAAATACTTTTAGAGATATGCTCCGGACAAAAATGTCGGACGGAAGGACGGAAGGTCGGACGGACGGAGACTATTTCTATATCCTCCGCCGAAATTTTTCGGCGGGCGATAATTAAAAAAAAAAAGATTTGAAAAGAAATATCAACCAAAGAAATACTAATACTCAATGTCCAATAGTCACACAGAAATTACACCTGCCCAAGGATCAAACCATCAACTCCTGGATTTCTAATCCAATGCTCTCCCTATTGATCTAGACATGTGGACCTATGATTCAATCATTCATATTCTATTCACTTTAAAAGCGCAACAACAAAAAAAATGAATATTAACAAATTAATGAAATGCTAGGTTAAAATATTAAAGATATATAACAGGGTTCATACCCATGCCAGACATCCTACTGAAGCCATCTACTGGGGGATGTTGAACGGTCTGTGAGAGGTCACTTGATGTACCGCTGTCCAGTCCAGAAGCTGAACCAATCTCATTACCATATTCATCCTTGACCAATCTTGATGGTGGCGCTTAAATTATACAAGAAATTGTATTATGAAGGTGGCACTAAAATTATACAAGTAATTGTATTATGAAGGTGGCACTAAAATCATACAAGTAATTCTATTATGAAGGTGGCACTAAAATTATACAAGTAATTGTATTATGAAGGTGGCACTAAAATCATACAAGTATTTGTATTATGAAGGTGGCACAAAAATCATACAAGAAAACGGACTTTGAAAGTGGCACTCAAATAATACAAGACATTGGATTTTGAAAGTGGTGCTAAAATCATACAAGAAATTGTATAATGAAGGTGACTCTATAATCATACAAGAAAATGTATTATGAAGGTTCCATTAAAATTATACAAGAAATGGTCTGAAGTATCTCACCTTGTATGATTTTTAAACATTCTAATACCTAATGAACTACAGTATATTGTATGATTATAATGAATTCAGTGATTTTTTCCCTGTATTTTACAGCTGAATAAAGGATGTTTCTCTTAGCTCAAAATAGGTATATTTCCCCTAAAAAAGCTAATATTTTCCCCTGTTATGCCCTGTGTGCACTTCTTCACCAGAACCATTACTTAACAGCATCTGACTTATTAGAAGACAAAAAGCTGTCCCTATAGCCTCTGCTATGTACTATGCATGTTAAATTTAATTGAAATTTTTATAAAATGTGTGGGTAAATTCAATTCTTAGTTGTTGGAATTTGATTTTCCCCCTTTTTTGATATATCGAGTTATATTTTCCCCTTCAGAAAGCCACAGGTTGTTTTGAAAATTAGAAAAAAAATCACTGGAATTAAACAATTAATGTGAAGAAAACTCAGACGCATCAACATTAAAATTTTATTTGTACTTTAGTGTTTAATGAAGAACTGTACAAATGTTAGTTTTACAAAAATATATTGTAGTTCGACACATAACTCCCATGCCCATGTGAAATATCTTTTAATTCTCATGGCCTTATATAATATTTTGTTGATTTTCCAATTCTGTCAAAAAATATTTTGATGATATCTGTGCCCGCTCATCAATTTTAAGAAAGTTAAAATTCTTTGACCATTTGTGTATCATACTCACCAGCATGTTGGATGGTCAATCCCGACAGATCTATTCCAGGGGAGACAACTCTCTCATAATGATAGGGATTCACACAAACACTGTCTTGTTTCAGATCAAATGCGTATTGGCAGTATTTAACGTGCTTTAGTTCATTTTTATGAAGATCGGGCCACCGCCAAATTCTGGCATAAATAACATGTGGAAATCCTTTCCTGCCTGCTACCTGTAACAATGTTAACATTAAGAAATATTATTTTGACTGATTTTGCAATTGGGAAATTTATTGCAACACTTATCATTTAAAATTTGAGAAAAATAAACAAACTATATCAAGTGAACTATTGAATAACAGGGATCATTCTGGTCAGGATTTTTAGTGAGAGATTTTCTCTCATTTGAGAAATTTTAATGAGAGAAATTAGATTTTCTTGAGAGGTTAAAAATATGGAAATTTCTAACTTTTTAAAATCACTGTACATATAAACAGAGGATATAAGAAGATGTAGCTCTGTTTTTTACAGTGATTTTTGTTTTCACTTTTTTAACACATGATCCTATGCCTTTTAATTTTGTGAATTTTTAAACATAATAAAATTCTAATTCAGTGAAAAATAAATATAACATCTTTATTCTGAAATATAAAAGAATTATACATGGATATCTATTACAACTATTATTTGCAGCCAATGTTCCTAATGGACAACACTGTACTGTACAGAAGTGATTGTTGAGATTTGAAGAATATTTTTTATAACCTTACATTTTGTTTTCTTTATGATTCACTTCACACACCTCCCTCCATTAAAAAATATTCATTGAATATGAGATTTGAAGAATATTTTTTATAACCTTACATTTTGTTTTCTTTATGATTCACTTCACACACCTCCCTCCATTAAAAAATATTCATTGAATATGAGATTTGAAGAATATTTTTTATAACCTTACATTTTGTTTTCTTTATGATTCTCTTCACACACCTCCCTCCATTAAAAAATATTCATTGAATATGTGACCTGAACACATAATGACAAATATCTCCATATCCACAAATATAAACAATATCTAAAGTAATTTTTATTCATAAACATCATTTTTAGTGTTATAAAACACCTTTAAATAACACTCAGCTTCCTTTTAGTATTTTTTTATATCACGACATCGCGAAAATATGTGACAAATGAATATTTGTCTGTTTTCCGCTGAAACATTCACAATTCTAGCTGTTGCTGATTGCAATTATATAAAATTAAATAGTTTTGTTCAATAAAAGAATATTTATTATCGGCTATTTCATCAGGAATCGTAAAACAAAATTTTTAAATTTGTTCTTTACGGCAAAATTTACCGTGGTTGATGTGACATTTAGAAGACAAATTTTACCGGTATTTGTTTTTGACATGTCCATTTTTATTTTAGTCTGTGTCTTACAATTTTTATTAAAATCAATTAAAAGTGTTTTGTGTAAATTCTCGACTTACAGATAGATAAAAGTCAGCCATCATACCGTATTTCTGTATGGTGAATTTGCTGTCTCCGATCGGCAATTATTTTAGGCTAAATAATTCAAAGTGTTGGACTACTTTTTGGAGTTTTTTTTTTACACCGATTTCATTAATAAACAATTTGAAATTAAATTGATGGGAATCGTGAATTTTTCGTCATATTTTTGTGTAATTTTAGCATTCTTTAGATTGTGATTAGACATTTTACGGCTCAAATTGCCGTGCGAGATTTTCTCTCATTTTACAAATTTCTCTGAGATTTCGGTGATTTTTTTGCGAGAAATCGCAGAAATCGCCCCCTAGAATGATCCCTGAATAATAGTATAAAATAACTCTATGAATTTGTAGTATAGACCTAACTACAGATATTAATTTGAAATAAAACATTTTCTCTTTCAGCCTAACAGACTCTGAAATAAAATCAAGCTTGCTGAGAAAAAAATCTTCATCTCGAAGAATCTAATATAGAATTTTTATTATTTCCTAAATTAGAAAAACAACAATTTTCAGCTAAGGGCTTCCATTTTTTAACACAAAAACAATAACTGAAGAATATCTAAAAGATATTAACATACTTTTTTAAGACCGCAAGACTATTAAATTGTTAAAAAAGCCCACATAAGCTATTATTACGATTATAAACTAAATCATTGTAAATGATCTGAAATTACAGTGTTTTTTTTCTTTATATAACTACTACCCTAAAACGGTACCATTCCCAATAGAAAATAGACATTAAAATTCCCAATTTCCAATGTTAAATTTCCAAAATGACTGTTCAAAATGCCCACAAGGCAAAGAGATTTTTCTAAAATCATTTAAATCCAACATATTCATATAAATCACCACTCAATAGTTCTATCTAGACAGTAGAAGCTGTTAGCTATCTTTATTCATGATGTCTAATCTCATTTGTAGCTGAAAAAATGCATTAAAAAAATTCCCAATTTTAGTCAAAATAACGCATTTTTTCCCAATCAGTCTGGTACCGGCACCATTCCCAAAGTAGAGAAAAACAAGAAACATGGCAATGCCATGAAACCAGGTTTTCAATTATCACCATTGTAGAGAAATATGTTGAAGTTGAAATACAAATACAAGCAACAAACAATGTAACTATGTGCAATGTAAATCATGAATAATGTAGGAGGAATCGCACACAGAAGAATTGTTCACTATATATTCTGTATAAGGGAAAAAAACAAAGGGCCATAATTAGGTCAAAAATTATCCAATCACAAAACCCCGACACTATGCGCCAAGGCACTTGATGACAAAGCTTCTGTGAAAGTAAGAACAAAATCCATTGAGAAATGAAGGAGTTGAGCATAGAAGAAATTGTTCATTATATATTCTGTATAAGGAAAAAAAAACAAAGGGCCATAATTAGGTCAAATATTATCCAATCACAAAATCCCGACAATATGCGCCAGGGCACTTGATAACAAAGCTTCTGTGAAAGTTTGGTCAAAATATGTTGAGAAATGTAGGAGAAGTTGCGCACAGAAGAAATTGTTCACTATAAATTCTATATAAGGAAAAAAAACAAAGGGCCATAATTAGGTCAAATATTATCCAATCATAAAACCCTGACAATATGCGCCAGGGCACTTGATGACAAAGCTTCTGTGAAAGTTTGGTCAAAATACGTTGAGAAATGTAGGAGGAGTTGCGCACAGAAGAAATTATTCACTATAAATTCTATATAAGGAAAAAAAAACAAAGGGCCATAATTAGGTCAAATATTATCCAATCATAAAACCCTGACAATATGCGCCAGGGCACTTGATGAGAAAGCTTCTGTGAAAGTTTCGTCAAAATCCATTGAGAAATGTAGGAGGAGTTGCGCACAGAAGAAATTGTTAATGCCCGCCCATTCCCCCGCCCGCTGACATACACCTCAATCTAATAACCAGTTTTTTTCCTTCGGAAAACCTGGTTAAAAACGCTGAATTAATATATTCAAATAATAAGTGACTACATATTATATTTGAAATATTTGACTCCTGTAATTGTTGTGTTATTTGTAACAAACTAATTTACTTTACAAATAACATAACACACTACCTGCAACCGTCCATCTAAAGTCCGCTGGATAGTTACACATTTTGAAGGATGCGCACCACTGGTTGTTATGGCTGTTATCAAGCTATCTAGCTCATCTCGTTTCTCCTTTAACTTCTTAACAAGGGATTCTATTGCACGTTTGGCGAACGATTCACTCTCTCCGCCTTGCCGATGGCACATCAAACTGTGAACGATGCTCAAACAGGCGTCAGCGCTGGTTGGAGCGGAATGCGACATTTTTTTATTGTCAGATGTACGAGATGTTATGTGAGATGAAAACACTAATATTAAAATGTTTCAGCCTCATATAGCTATAAACCGAAATCTCACTGGCATTGTTTGCTTGTTTCCCATATGTCACATCATTCTGGTTTAGTTTGTAATACAAAATATTATGATTTGCCTCTTTTGTATCATATCATAAGCACATTACATCCTCCAGTTTCACTCCTATGACCTCATCCTGCAGAAAGCAATAACAAAATTGTCTATGTGTTTGTAGACTAAATAAAAGCTATGTATTTCGCAAAAATAATAATTACCATTACTCACGCAGCCCTGTTATCTTGGACTCAAAAGAAGCGACAAAAAATTAACTTCAAAAATTGATATAAAAATGTGGAAAGGAATAGATAATTTGGTCAGACATAATTTATTATTTATAAGTAACATCACATTTTGTTACGTAAATACTCTAATCACTTTGCCATAGTAAAACATGATGGCTGAAATCTAACAACACTATGAACCAAAAATCTTGCTCAAGGGATTGTGGGTAGGACAGGAATTTTTCTCTCTATTTTTAAGAGTCTACAAATGGGTTATAGTGATTGTCATGCAGAAGTGAGTATATGAACAAATGTAAAGACCATAGCATATCAGAAGGCAGGGCTTTTTTTCACAGGTTGGGGAAGCAGCCCAGCCCTTAATTTTGGGGAAAAATTACATGGTATATTTGCAAAAGGGGAAGGAAAAACTTGATGTAAATTCTATTTGTGGGGAAAACTGCATGATTTTAAAGAAATTTTATTTGGGGAAGCAGCCCTATACCGGCCCCTGTTATAGAAGGTAAAAAGACGATGGAAGGATCTACATCTTTTAAGCGGCTTGACATAAATGTTACATAGATAGAATCTGAACTCTTTCAATTCCTCTTTGTAATAAGACATGTAATAGCACCTTTTTCTATAATGGTATTAAAGATTGGAATAGTTTGCCAGATGATGTAAAATGTATATCAAATCCAACTTTATATAAAAATTCTGTTAAAAGCCATCTTGCTTCAATATGGGCTGCGCAACATCAAAGTGACTTTTTATATTAATAATTAAGTGGCGACACAGGTTTCGCCAAACTTTATTGTTTTTAGTTATCTTATTTTTTCCTGTGCCTTTCTTTCTGTGATAATGCAAAACTACTGTGATTGAATAATTTGAAGGTTATCTCATTGTCTATTTTTATTTGAGGAATGAATGTCTCTCTGGTTTTATCTTGTTTCCATCTATTTGGTTAACAGGACCCCATTGGAAATAAGCACACCAGCTTAATGGGCTATCCTTGTAACCATAGATCACTATTTAACAAAACCCTTGTATTGAAATTTTATTGAAATTCTTTTACTTCTTTTATATCATGTTTATCAGTAACTTTAAACAATATTCTGTGATAATTATAATTCTGACTATTGTAGTCTTAACCTGAAATGTGATTTTATTAATTTATTCATTTGCTTCTTTTTTTAAATACATTTATCCTATGCCTCATCTGATCTCAGTCATTAACTAAATTTGTTTTATTTATTATTAATATGACATGATATTTTAATTTGGATAAACTGTTATTTTATATATATATTTATTTATATATATATCTTATTATGTAACTGTGATCTATGTTGTTGCTAAAATAAAATAAAAAAAAATAAAAAACTGTTTGATTTCCAAATGTCACATACATATATATATAATATGGTGACAATTCAGTGTTGTATCAACTTGGAACACTAGTCTTGTCAGCTGACAATTGAATTAAGTACTAAAAATATCAGTGCAACATTTTAGGTAATGGTTATCATTTATAATAAATCAAATTGTATATAAAATCACTGCTACAACGTCTTCCTTTGTTGTTGACATCGCAGACATCGTGGAGCCAGCCAACATGCAGGGGTTGGATTTTTGACAGGCAGTTCGTGTTTGTTTTTAACATATCCGGTGACTGTTAAAGTTTCAAAAATATAACGTGTGTAAAAAAGATATAATATTCAACAATGTCAACAGTTCAATATTATCTTACCGTAATTATGAAAGGAATAATTGCGAAAATAAATGGGCAATTTATGTGTTTTCTTACGCGGGGAAATCAAAACACCGTTTTACGCATGCGTATGTTAATTGCAAATATTTTATTTCCGCCGGTGTACTTCAAAATTTCCGACAAGATAGAAAATCCTAGGAGGCCCGTATTGGGTCATATATTGGGTCACTGGGAACAACTTAAGATGTGTTGTTTTTTTAATTTTTCATTAGTCATTTACTCCTTGATTTTGGCATGTGACTTTCCAAAACTTAATGTTTTTCCTTTACATATTTAATGTGACTTCCATTTTCAGAGATTTTGCAGTCTCTGACAACTAAATGGAAGCCTTGCATAAATATTTGAAAATGACATATTCGTTTTGTGTGTACTGTAGTGCCAACATATATTTATTCTACCGCCAAAATTATTTAGGCATGCACAGGTCAAATCATAACAGCGTCAGACCTAAATATTTACATTTTATTTTTTTTTGTGACGAATTGTAAATTGAATGCACTTACTAATTTTTCCAACGTTTTGAATAGAAATCATGGACAGTCTTTCAACGATTAAGACACATTTTAGATTTATTTCATCGCTTTATTTTTCAAAGTAATAATCTAAACGGTTCTTCCGGCTTCAAATACGTTCATAATATGATATAGGTGGACGCTGGAAGTTTACTTCTATAAAACTGTAACAGCAAACGTATACCTTTTTTCGACATTTTTTAAATGACGTAATCGACAGCATGTTATACACTATAAACATTTACAGGCTGTTAAAATTACTTCAAATCGATAAAAAAACCATAGTGCTCAAAACTATGTTCTTGGATAGCGTCTTTGTTGTTATTGGAAAGAAAAGAAAAAAATACCCCCCCAAAAAAAAAAACCAACAACAACAATTCGTCACTAGTTATTTCAAGAAAATAATGTTGTTTTTTTGCGTGTCTAATTTATTTTGTTCTTCAAATAACATGTACATAAACGCAGGTCTTTCTTTCCATGTGTTTGCATGACCGGGTCTTTTTGACAAGATCACACAGGTTTGTGCACGTGCAAAAGATATACCTATTTCTGACAATAGAAGAGGCGTGTTATATCGTTATACGTCATATAGTATATAATACACATTTGAAACCTCATAATCGATCAAAGATAATAGATCTATGTAGCTGATCTGATTTGGAAACATTGCAAATTCCCGACCCTTTCCAAGTAGGATGATATACCAAACGAGTTTTTTTCTCTACATCCCGTCAACACTCGTCCCCGAAATGTAGGGCTATCGAAATGTAGGATACATATATATTTTTATTGTTGTTTACTGACGTCATATCTGACATCATAAGACGTGTACAAGCATTTCTTTTGCGATAGAATAGACTTTATATTCTAATGGATGTCAAATTTATGAAGATACGTTAAAATAATATATAAAAACGAAAAATAAAAGCGCTAATTCGTTCATTTTTAAGCATCTATATTAAGTTTTAGACGATAAATGTGGATGATTTCGACTGGAATACTTTGTTAGTTTCCGTATTCTAGATCATATATGAGCGTGGATATGTACATGAGCGATTGCTTAAAGCTGCGTGCCTCCAGATGAGCCAAAATATTTCAAAATCAATATTGAGAAAAAATGCACTAAAATTTTAAGAAAGGTAAAAAAAATCAAGATCAAAGTGACATTTTACATGTTATATGCGCTTTAAAACTGTTTTTGCTGTATTTTATCACCATATTTCTACTGCGTTACTAACGCAGTAATGGCTGTTTTTGCATATGTTGACCACTTTTTGATTGTAAGTGCCGATTGCAAAATGTTAATTGCTTTATTTGTTCATTTTTCTTTTTAAACAAAATTCAAAAATTTTCATGAAAATTAACATGAATCTGGAGGCGTGCTGCTTTAAGGTTGTCAGATGTATTTGACTACAAACTTGCCCCTCACCGCTGTGGGTTCGAATCCCGACAGGGACTTTGGATTCTTTCATGTGAGGAAGCTATCCAGCTAGCTTACGGAACGTCGGTGGTTCTACTCAGGTGCCCGTTCGTGCCTGAAATAATGCACGGAAGGGCACCTGAGGTCTTCCTCCACCAGTAAAGCTGGAACGTCGCGATATGACCTATACTGTGTCGATGTGACGTAAAACCAAAAAAACAAACAAACAAATTTGACTACAATTGGTTGTAGGTACCTCAGGTTTTTGTCACGTCTGCTTTACATGATAATTTTCACACATGGCTGAAATTAAACTTTTTTTTACTATGTTATCCTTATGAAACAAATTGTTAAGTTAAATAAATATTAATATATAAAATTAGAACTATTCCTATCCAATATAAACCCCATTAACTGGCTAAATTGAAAAAATATGTTTGAACAAAAAACAAAACCGGAAAAGTTGTTTACAAAATCGCGCGCAATCGGGTATTATTATCTAATATGTAGGTCGGGTGCGCAGTTTTGATCGCTGATACAGGTTTACAAATAGCATATTTTATATAGGGAAGTTATAAACATCGTGTCACGACAGACCAAAAATGTGTTTTGATAAATTCGATGCTTTACAATATGACAGAAAGGTGCCTTCAATTTAGTCATCTATGATTTTAAAACAATCCGTTTGAATCTGGAATTTAAGTTAATATTACGCAATATTACATACAGTCTATACATCTAATATTTGGAATTATTTAAGATGGGAAATTATTCAATATGCTTCAAGATTGGATATTTTAGATACGTGACTCAGAATATTCGACCAATGCAGTGCATTTTATAGGATAATTTCGTAACAACAAAATAACGATTGCTATTTAACCAGTATTTGGTGTGTGTAGGACTCAGGGTAAGAAAAACGAATGCATAATTACTTACATTGTTGTTGTTAAGAATTAATATATGGGTTCATATATGTCAAAATGATTTCACGTTTTCTTCTAGATTCTGAAATATATTTTGCTTAATTGCCCATATATACATGAAATAGTTCAATAACTCATAGCACAATTACTTTGACTTATTGTTGCATCTGCAATGAGTAATAAATTTGAATTATATATAGTGTTAAAATCTTTTTTATTGTTGTTAAATACTAATTAGATTTCACATACTAGATTTGTGCTTTATATACATGTACATACAGTACAAATGGAAAACGGCGAAGGTCTTCAGCATTTGTTGTCAGAGACATTCGCGGAGTTGTCAGGGAAATTTAAAGAGTTTAATGACACAGTGGCTGAAACACATACAGACGAAGCAAGTGTTAAGAAAATGCTTGAATCAGCATTCGTCTGCTGGGAAGGAATCACCGGAATTATGGAACGGTTTAAAACAGACTTAAGAAAGGTGAGATTCTAAAAATAGTTTCTAAAAATAGATCAGGAACTGCAGTAAGCCGTGTCCCATTAAAATGGCGGTATGGGTGTTTAGGCTACTTTAAAGCAGCACGCCTCCAGATTCAAGCTTATCATGAAAGTTTTGAAATTGTATTCAAAGTAAAATATCGTGAAATGAACAAAGATTGCAAACATCACTAGTTTATATACGCAGTAGAAATATTGTGATGAACACTACAAAATCAGTCCGCACATAACATTTAAACTTTATTTGAATCTTGAACATTCTTATTTTTTAAACCTTGTTACATTTTTCTCAAGTTTGATTTTCTTTAAAAATGTTGGCTCATCTGGAGGCATTCAGCTGTAACAGATAAGCAATATATTGTATTGAAATTGAAAAGAACGTCATCGCTGGCTGCATTTCTATGAAACGAGCACAAAATACTGAAACCAATTATTAATCGATCATAAATAATTCCAATTGTGTTCATAAATGTGCATTATATTCAATAAAGTATTCTTTTTGAAATCGTAAAATGCAAAGCATCTGGCATACTTACTAATTTTATCATAAGTATGTGAGCAGTTCTGACGTGTGTGAGGGGGGGGGGGGGTCCCTGAATGTCAACTTAAAGCTTTTACTATTTTCGTGCCTTATTTCATATTCGCCGGGGTATAAAACGATTTCAAGTATTATGTGTATTGTGTTAAACAGAGAGAGAGAAAACACTTGTATTTTATTTATTTGACTGGGTTTATAGATATGTATACCTGTTAGAAAACAAACCTCTTACACACCTGCTTTTTCAATTTTATTTCTTTAATTTTATTTTGAAATGATGGTGTTTTAATGTTCCAGTGACTGTTATCATAACATATTTTCAAATGTCGATACAATGGCAAGGGGACACTTTAATATTTTGTTTATTTTGCTTCAGTAGAGAATATATGCCATCGAGAAGTAAGAAATATTTCAAGTGTTTTCAAGTGTCAGCAATGCATGATCACAAACCATTATTTACTTCAAAGTGAAATTTGAAATATCTGTTTACGAATAGACTTATAAATCAATCTTCCGGTAATGAAATGATCCTCCTGAAGCAATGATTATAAATTTGAAAAAAATTGCAGATTTAACCCGGTTTGATCGAGTTTTTTCTTGTCGTATATTCACCTCGAAAAGAAGTTTTACTTGGTGGTATATTGTGAAAGACGAAATTACGACATGGCGTTAATCAGTCACCATACTTTAAAACAAGGTGTTTTTATTCTATCCATACACACACAAATATGAATAAATGTTATAATATTGTAAATTTATTAAAATGTGAATACAACAAGATATTATGTTCTAAAGCATATGTTTATCAGACATTTAATGCTCATTGAAAAATTTAAAAAGTACACTGAATTGTCATGTTTTTTTTTCATTCTTGATTAAAGTCTTACCAAAGTAAGTACAATTTGAAAAGAGGTCGTGAAAGGGGGAGGGGGACATTTTGTTAGGATTTTTTTTTCTCAAAGCAAATACAGAATAATGACCATTGCAGACCTTGGTCAAACACGGCACTGATGTGCAGCCTGATCTTGAAATATGAGGTTACAATCACAAATTTCGCGGATGAATATCTTTTGTACCCAATGAAAAATGTTCGGCTATTTCCGTAAAGCTTAATCAATGAAAATGCTATTTTTAGCTATGTCGATTACCAAATACTCCAGAGCGTAGTACACAAATAAATCTGACTGCCGTGTAGTGGAATCTATACATGTCGTACTGTTTTGTTGAGAAGATTTTCGCTAAATTATTTTCATCAGTGTTAAACGTGAACAAAATACCTCGAAATTAGTAAGGATTACAAACACGAAATGGAAATTCTCAAATTAGAATTACAATGTATTTGTTTTTATTCAAGCTACATATGTATTACTTCACCGCGGTGCAGAGGTAGCGCGCTCGTTTAGGATGTGAGAGGCCAAAGGTTCAAATCCTTGTCGAGGCAACTTTTTTTTTTGAAGTGTCTTTTTTAAGGAAGTAGCCACGATATGCAAGGATAAAGTGTGGCTGTCATTTTTTGATGCAACTCTAGTCATGCAAAATTCCATAAGTATCAATCTCAAACTGTTATAGACGCAGTCGCTGCGTAAGATTAATTATAGTATATAAAAATAAACTTATACTGGAAAATACATACAGATAGTCAGTATGATTTAGATTGCAAAGATCAGAAAATACCACAGAGGTTGAAGCCCTTTGATTATTTGTTTGGGTCGTCAGACCAAACGAATAATGGTAGCGACATTTCAGACTCTAATGCTGTTAATTGCAAATGCCGAAAGTAGTCCGCTTTTTTTGAAGCGGTTACTTCCCTTTATATGTAACACTTAGGCCGAAAAATTCAGGGGAGATCACTGCGTAAATATGGTCACATGACAGGCGCATTAATTTTCAAGCAAAATAATTCCCGATTGGTCGAAGATTTCTAAAATTGTTTTATTCTTTATAGATATACGTGCTTATAGTAAGCGCCATGATTATTTACACAAGTGTTAAACAACAGTTAGCGTCGTTACAAACCCTATTTTAGAATAATATGGTTTTCTTCAGGCCGTTAACATATAAATTCACCGTGGCCGAGGGGTTTACGTGCTCGCTTAGGAAGCGAGAGGTCTGGAGTTCAAATCCCAGTTAAGGCAACTGATTTTTTTTCAAATTGTTTCAGTCAAATAAACATTGGATTGAATATCATTGTTGCAATTAGTCTTATAGCCAATCTACTACATTTAAAACGCTGGAAAGCATTGGTGGCACTATACAAAAACAAATTGTTTTATAATCTCACAACCTTCACCTTTCTGACATTCTGAGATCCAAACAAATTCAGCACCTTCTGTGCTTTGATTTGTACTTTCGGTTTCTACAGCCATATAAGTAAATATATAAATAATGTATTGTTTGCTTTTGTACCTATGAATTCACTTATTTTAGGTGGACTTTAACTACATATATTGGAAATAAACTTGTCAACAACTTCCAGCATTAAATTACTATTTGTTTACATGTTTAGTTTCTTAGCGTAGGTTAGACCAGAATACCGCATCCGTTCTGTGTATTCATACTATTGTGTTCGAGGTCCTTATCCGAAGACTGACGGAAAGGGCCGAGTGGTTGCGATTGGGTCTCTGACATAATGAGGCGCCATATTGGAACTATACGGAACGTCGGTGGTTCTACTCAGGTGCCCGTTCGTGTCTGAAATAATGCACGGAAGGGCACCTGAGGTCTTCCTCCACCAGTAAAGCTGGAACGTCGCGATATGACCTATACTGTGTCGATGTGACGTAAAACCTAAACAAACAAATATTGGAACTACTTTCAGTCACATGGTAAAATGGCGGCCTCCATGTCCCACATTTGTGGTAAAAGTGACAGATATGTTTCTTTTATAAATGAACGAAAATGTAACAGTCGTTCTAAATCAGACATAGACAAAGTGGACAGAAGTTGTATGCGAAAAATCGAACACTGTCTTATAATGTGGGGCTAATTGTGTGAGTGCATTCGTGCTCTACGTACGAGGCCTGTTGTCCGATGCATACGGGACGAACTTTGTAGAAACAGACGCACTGTATCATTTACATTTACATTTAGTTTTATCATGACAAGCCCCTGTTACTTCCGATTACTGTATTATTTTTTACAAGCGCATACATTTCAAAGTGTATCACTTCTTGCGAGCAAACGAAGTAGAAACGTTTATCTGATGTGTGACCGCGACTTAGATATTTTTGGCATGGGCATATCTATACTCATGAGTAGGTTAGAATTTGATAGTACTTTAAAATTTATAAATGGTGAAATTATGTTGTTTTCATACTCGTTTGAATGATTCTCGAAAGAATTGTAACATAGAATGTTTCTGTTAATTAACACACATAAAAACTGTACGCAATCAGAATAATATGTTCCGTAATAAATATATAATATACTGCTATTTTGAGTAAATTTTTAACCGTTTAGCGATAAAATTAACTATTTAAGGTACTTGACAGCGAAAGCTGCTTTTGTGCAAATTTTCATGGAAATATTTTTGCTGAGGTTTAAACTGTAATGTAAGAATAAACGTAGACTATGTCACCGTGCATATCCAGTAACGCAGGAATGTGCAATTCACATACAAGTAACGCTGAATCTGTGCAATGCTATTGCCAAAAGGTATAACACAGTAAGTAAACGAACGAAAATATTTTATTCTTAATCAAATTTAAAGAAATGAATTAGCCCATACGGCTGCTACGACATTAAACTTTAACCAGCATTACAATTTTTTTCATGAAAATGTTTATTTTTTTACATCATTTACGAGAAAGAAAACCTGATTACTGTTTTGAAATAGACTTTTTGTGTTTCATCAAATAAATATGTACATTTAACACATTTAAAACATTATTTTATTCATATTCTGTATACGTAAGACATTTTTCAACCTACAAGTGTCGTTTAACAGTAGATGGAAGCTGGTTAAATAGGTTTTAGCTACTTCTAATGAGATTACCGCCGTTGCTTCAGTGCTTCATTCCCGAATTCGGCGTTACCTCGTAAAAATGGTCTCAGTTACGTTTTACCTTTTAAATTAAGTGTAATATGACACAAATAGATTGGAAAATATTTCAGAAATACAGAATATAAAAAATCATAAAGTAATATCTACGTGATTGTGTTTAAAGATATAAACGAAACTAAAAATCGCCACCAATACGCTAGTCAGGTCGTCATTTTCACGAATGATCTTGAAAAATAAACATTTTCATGGAAATATTTTTGCTGAGGTTTAAACTGTAATGTCTCAGCAACCGTATGCGCTAACATTTGTTTTCCAATTTGGTGTATAATAATAAAAATTGACCCATTTACTTATCGCGGTGCTCGTTTTAGCCACTAAATTGCACAATTCTGCGTTACTTTTGCACAATTCCAGCGTTATTTGCACATTCCTGCGTTACTGAATATACACGGTGTATGTAGAGACATACATTTCGATCATGCGCAATTCGCTCAAAAGGAAATATACCAACATATTTTTTTTCATACAGGCATTTTGGAATATCCAAAAAAATGTTAACTGTAGGCAGTAAAGATATAGCTTTACACACTTTACATGTCTCTGCGTCTAAAACTTGTTTATTATAATTTAATGCGTCTTATGAAAAAAACTTCCTTATCCGTATAAATTGTTTAATGTGCGCGCGTATGTGAGTGTGTACTTAATATTTTCAATACTCCTGAGGCATGCTGCTTGAAAGAATTGATGAAGCCTGCAACAGTGCTATTGTTTTGCCGTGAGCCGGGTAATATTTATTTGCTGCATGCCTCCAGATGAGCCAAAATATTTCATAAAGTCAAACTTGATAAAAAAAAAATACTGAGATTTTAAGAAAAGGAAAGAGATTCAAGATAAAAGAAAGATTTTCATGTTATGTGTGATTTATGTCGGATTTTGCAGTATTTTTCACCTTATATATTTACTGCGTTACTAACGCAGTAAGGGCTATTCATGCATATTTTGACCTCTTTTTTATAAAAAAACGTGGGTTATAAGTGTCATTGATAATGTGTAAAATGCTTTCTTTAGTTTACTTTAAAATATTATACATTTAATTTCATTTTTTAAACTTTTCACAAAAATAAGCATTAATCTGGAGGCGTGCTGCTTTAAAGAATAAGTATTTGCTCTGACCTGTAACAAATAGGGAATTCCATGTGTGTAATAATTGCAATGAAATCTGTGTTTTATCAATATGAACAATGTCTAACACTGCTATAAATTTGAATTTCAAGTATTTCAATGTACTTCATTTTTTTGTTCTTTTGAAAAGATAGGACTTTAAATGAACTTATTATAAAGTGGGGCAAGTAGTATCGATTTTTCTTATAACAAGTTTTTATACGTAAAATCTTGTTACGACTCAAACAGTATATTTAATGGTTCTATTCGATAAAGCAAAAATGGTACGTTTTATAATAGAAATTTTCAACATGCAAGCATGCCTCGTATATTCCTTTAGTTTATTTGTCAGGATATTTAAAGTGAATTAGTCTACAATGGGCACATCAATCAGAAGTATTTCAGATGTTGTTAAAATAATAGAAATACATCATTTTTATAAAAATCTCTTGAAATAAAAATGGTGATAAAGTTACAAGTGAAAAATTAATATGACTAGTTTATATAATTAAGAATTAAGAAACACTTTATTATCTGCTATATGAATGTATGTAATATCAAATCATGTATTTCATTTGCCATGCAGCAACACCCATAATTGAGCCGCGTCACGACAAAACCAACATAGTGGGTTTGCGACCAGTATGGATCCAGACCAGCCTGCGCATCCGCGCAGTCTGATCAGGATCTATGCTGTTCGCTTACCAACTCTATTACAAGTGGAGAAACTGGCAGCGAACAGCATGGATCCTGATCAGACTGCACGGATGCGCAGGCTGGTCTCGATCCATGCTAGTCGCAAACGCACTTTGTTGGTTTTGTCGTGACGCGGCGCTTTTATATATTTCTGTCGTGATTTGTTGTTATTTATAATACTAAATCCATTGTACTATCGATATCAATGTTATTTTTATTGTAACTTTTCTTTTTCGACAGACTTTCCGTATTCACTTTTAACTAAACTCAGTTTTGACTATATAAAACGTATGCATATTTGTTTGTCTGATTCATGTAGTACTTCGCTTATATTCACCAGTGTCTCAGTGCAACAAGTAACGGTAAACTTCTTCTCATTATCTCTTGGTGAAAACAAATAGAAAATCATACACAGGCGTCTTGCGTCTTTCAATACCTGGCAGAAAGTCAAAGTTTTCAAGTTAGTTATTTGAGCTTGTGAAAATTTAATATGTGCACTGTATATCAAAAGTGCAGAATTAATCGCGGAGCTTACATTCGTTGACTATTTTTGCCACAAATATATCCACAAGCGCTAAACAAATATTGATTTTAATGTATCTGTTCACAAACATGACAATTATTCGTTATTTTTTTACACATCCGGGTTCCTAATCGACATACTTACTCATTTTTTTCATCAGGTGCGCCAATAATTTTAGTTACTTCCTTCTTACGAAAATTGATCTCATTTTCTCATTCCATGTCAGTTTCGTCATCTTACCTCGTGAAAATCCGACAAAGTTCGTCATATTTCGAGATTTATAAAAAATATTTGAAGAGGAATAACTATAGACACAAGTCTTGATACGGAAAGGGAGACGGTATATTATGGGTATCCGAACAAATATACAAATTAATTATCAAGGTATGGTTCAATCTTGCAACAACAAACAAAGCTCACCCTTATTTTCCATAAGTGTTTCCCTTTATGTTAAAATTAGGGAATATCTAAAAGTGAAGTGTAACGAATGGCCTCGCCTTACTTGCGAAATTGTAACCAGTGCATTTATCTTGGAACAAATAACGTGCTCAAACCATTTAATCTATGTACAACCTGCACGCCTGTTAAGTCTGATCACACATACAAAATTCTGTAGTTTTGGCCGCTCATTTTAACAAATTACACCCCACCGTCACAGCACACACATTTCAAATGGAGAGTTCAAATTTCAAAACCGAACAAGTTCACTTTAAAATTTTTGCATGGCCAGGAGTGCATTTGTTTTTATATTGTCTATCAACAGCTTGTACAAGTTCTGTTTTTTATGTTATGAAACGATATTTCAAAATTACCAAATTTTAAGTAGAGTTTCATCCGTTTAGCAATGATTCTGTGCATGCCCCATTTGCTTTTAAGGCAATAAATTACCATATTTATTTCATACAAGCATTATGGAGGTAAACTTTTTTTAAAATTCAAACAATAATTTTTGCATCATATATTTAGCTTTATATTCTTTAACTTCATATATCCCGAGCAAAACTTTGTAGTGTCGAATTTTCCCATTCAAACTTTATTTTTATGATATGTTCTTTCTAGTCCAAACTTTTCTAAATAAGCATTTTAGCATTGTTCATGATTTTCACGTGTTAATATAACTTTCTAATTGCAGAGAAATTTGATAAAGGAAACTTTAATGGTACCTCAAAGCCTGCACTTAAAGACTGAAAGTTGGAAACGTAAGTGAATTGCGCATAATGTTTAACCGTTATAGTAGACATTGTTAAAGGCCCATTCTGTGTCAGAAATGATTTTTTCTTATTATTCAAAAGCTTTTAATTCTTTATGTACTTTTATAGTTTCCAAAAAGTAACTCAAAGCCAAATTACTCGAACCATGTTTTTCTTCTGTTGCTTTTTAGCTATTATTACAGTTATAATGATTTAGTATTTTGTATGGAAGTCAAAATAGTACTTTGTTTACATTTTTATCAATTTAATTATTTATTGTATTACAAACCTTCCAATATAGACCACTTCACTTTAATAACTTGTATCTTTTAAATAAATAATATATAATTTTACGTGGTATGTCAGTTCAATTTCATATTCACTACAAAGTAAAATGTAAGTAGAGATAATGTATATCCATGTGAATGCTTAATCTGTTGAGATTTTTCTTTTTCTTTTTATTTTTTTGCAATGTATGTTTTATTAAAACGATATCGCGTTTAAGGGTTTCATTTGACAGAAGAAATGACCCCTTGGTCTTGTTATTTTGATCAGATAGTAGAATTATGTCAAATTTGGAGTTTGTTTTACACATTTCACTTTGTCTTCCGACTAGTTCAACAGGGATACCATCGGTTAGGTGGACCAACCCCCGAGATATGACTACAAATACGATAAAATCAACAAAAAAAAATAATAATAATAATAATAATAATAATAAATAAAAAAATAAAAAATAAATAAATAAAAAAATCAGGCAGACAAATTTAATGCACAAATTAATACCATCCGCTTACAAATGTTGTATAAAACACTTAAGTGTATATTATCGATTGACCCAATGCAAATCAAAAAATATTTACGATACAATTATATTTCTTTTTTAAATTTATTTCAGGTGACAGCGGTATTGACACAGGTAAGTTCAAACAAAATAATGAACCTTTATTACAATCCGTGGGTTGTTGGGAAGTAAAAATTAGTCTGTGGTTATACGGTTCACATCTTTTTTTTACATGATGTTTAATACATGTATTCATTGGATTATGTTCTATACATAAGGAAGGTATAAAATTCAAACAATAACTACTTATCACAGAAATTCATACATATTTAAATAATGCTATATTATAAAACATAGAACCTAAACGTGTTTTATTCTAACAGAAATCTAAACAACATATTATCATCCTCATCATCATCATCATCATCAACAACATCATCATCATCATCATCATTATTATCCTCATCATTACTATTATCATGAACATAATGTTTTCGTTATTTTAATTATCATCGTCATCATAAACACAATGTCACTCGTATGTAATATTTTGTACAACAAGTTTGATTCTTTCGCCATTGTTACTTGATTTATTGTCATTTTTACATCAGCGTACAATTTTTACACCCTTTGAAAATTTAAAAAAAAAGTTGATCAGGTTAACAATTCGTTCTTGAATATCCTTTTATCTCAGCTGATCACAAAGTTTTTATGACAGCATGATGTTTGTTTTGTGTCGGCTGTCGTTATCTACAATCTGTTCAAAACCATATGATAGATTTTGACAAAACTTCATCGGAATTATTCATGGGTGGCCCATACAAAATCGCCCGTATATTTTATTGAAACTTGAAATAGACAGAACAGTGAAATCTTAAACACGTTTCCTCACAAATTGGTACTAATTAGTGATGATAGTGATGATGATTTGGCGATGATAATGCTGCTGATGATGATAAGTTTCATTCTGCCTTTGATAATGATCATGATTGTGAAAATTTCTCATCATTAAGAATATTATTTTGTCTAATCTTTGCCAACAGATTTGTCAATAGCTCGAATAACAGTTACTGTCTTTCATTTTCAGTCTCCTCAAGTGGATCGCCGTTTGTTTCTACAAATGTAAGAATTTATTCTATAAAGCATAATAAACCATAATAATACTTTACACCCAGGCAAGCCTACACCAAATACCGCCTGACAAGACTCGATAATGTCGGTTATTTCATCCTTACCACGCCAGATATCTTAAAGGCCCATTATGTCTGATGAATGCTTTTATTTCTCTCTGAAAAGCTTTTAATATTTTCATATCCTGTTTTAGTTTTCATAACTGATTGGCCAATTATGTGAACCATGTTTCGCTTCGGTTGCTTTTTGGAAATAAGAGCAGCAATAGTAATTCATATTTTGTATGGATGTCAAAATACTATTTTGTTTACATTTTATGATTTAATTTATGACTTAAATTACAATGAAAGTGCTACTTTCTTCAGGTGATAAGTATATAACATGCTCTAAAACCATTATAACCATTATTTAAACATAATAAAATTTATTTTTGCCCCTTCTAAATATTGGAAAATTTATTTATGTATGAGGCATAGTGGGCTTTTAAAATGGACTTATCCATCTTTTATTCTGGACAAAACCATTCATTATTTTAAGGGGACCATGTTAAGACGGCACGCATCATGTGGATGCACTGGTCACATGCGTGTATTCATTTGCCGCCAACATGCTTAGGGTTAAATATAGAACTATTTATGCTTCATTTTATTATGCTACAAAATCAAAGCATAGTTGTTTCTAAAATTTTGAAAAAAAAGTTTTTGATTTTAGTAAAACTATATCAGATCGGAAAATTTGTGCAAGATGCATTCATTCATATCACCCTGTAATTATTATTTTCCCTATATTGATTTCTTTGCCTGTCACTACATTAAATTATATTCCTCATTTTACTGACTTAACAATAAATAGAACCGAAATATTTATTTATTTTTTTAAAATTTTAACTGTTGCAACAGGCTGACATTTCGATATTTCACATTAAATGATTGGCTGAAAGGTTAAAGCTATATTTCACTTACCGGTGCATTATTTGGTGAAATATAGTTGTCTACACAGCTGCAAAACCTATATTGGACGAGATGTTGGGTAATTCAATATTGTACTCAATTAATGTATAATATTTCACGTATCTGTGCATTATTTGGTGAAATATAGATGTATACACAGTTGCAAAACCTATATTGGACGAGATTCTAAGTAATTCAGTATTGTACTAAAATAATGTATAATATTTAACGTATCTGTGCATTATTTGGTGAATTATAGATATATACACAGTTGCAAAACCTATATTGGACGATATTCTAGGTAATTTAGTATTGTACTCAACAATATACTTACATGTATATATCGTTATATTCGGCCATCTTCGACACTTTCTGCGCCCTTTATTTGTCATAAAGTATTGAATCATACCACTTGTAAGAAATGGCGAATTGACATTTTGTAACCCTCATTTCTGTTTCCATGAGCATTGGTCAATTAAAAAATATACTGTTGTGATTTTCCAGAGACTTTCTGCATGTGATGATGATAATGGCTCACCAGAAAGCGCTGTTAAATTTAATCTTAAATCAACAAACACTTCATACAGTGATTTTACAGAAGATATAATTGAGGAGCAACCCGAATATTACCAATCAGAAATAAGTACTGTTTACATACATATAATGCCCACCGACCAAACCACGGACGTGTCGGATTTACGCGAGAGAATACGGGATCTGTCACGGGCGACGTTAAAATCGGACAATGTTGAACTTCACCTGGTACCGTCTGATTCTTTTATTGGAATACCTGCGTCACGCCAATCATCTGTGTCTACCGGATGCTCTTGTTCCTCTAGACCATCACGGCAGACGTCTACGTCATCAGAAGCTCTGAATTTTGCACGAGGGCGTTTGCCTTCGTCGAATGATTCGTTAACCTCCGCCTTGTTGAACTTGTCGTCGAAGATTCCCGAAGAACATACGGACTCTTCAGATGATCAAAGTTCAAGATTTGTGAGTTTACTTGTATTTTCCTTTGACACATTTTACTGTTCAACATATTTCAGAGTAAAATGCTAACAAAGTCTCAAGTATACATGAATATTGAAATATGCAATTATTTTTGTAAAATCTTGTACAGGAACTAAACGGAGTAAATTTATTGCAAATAAAAAAGCCTGGAGAAGTTTGAAATCACCATAATGCAAATTTATTTTTATTAAGACTTGTGATTTGGTGGTTGTATACCTGAAAACTGTTGTTGACTGCGGTACAGTATTTATGTTCCTACAAAGAGGGGAAATCTTACAGGAAAATAAAATACTCTTCAAATAAAGGAGGTATAAGAAACGAAATTGAATAACAAGCAGCCGGTTAAAGACAGGCGTTTAAATTATATACAAATACTAAAGTAATAACAATTGAAAGCTCTTTTATTGAAATAATTTCTATAATATATGCAATGTTTGTTTTCAGGTCTCGAGCTCTGACAGTGAACTAAGCGTATTGCGAGGCCGGGTACAAATTACCACAGGAACGCAAACTGATTTGGAAAACTATATAAACGGTAGCGTCATAATGGCGCAGTGTTCTGCTCAAACGCAGACCGAATAACATTTTCATAGAAATGCGTTTTTGACATTTCGTGAATAAATTATCTTTTCGCAAAACGTTCCTTTTGAGAAATGGGAAATGAATAAATGCTCACCATGGAGTATATTTATATAAAGCTATAGTTGAATCATTGTGATTAACATTTAGCTTTTTTTTCATTTATACAGATTTAAATGCAAAATGGCTTCTCCGGCTTTTATAAAATAAGAATGTGTGTTTTAATGATTTATTGATTCTTAGTGTACTCTACAATCATTTTGAATATCTGTCATATTTGATCTACATTTGGGAAGCAAAATAATGTACCTTAATACTTCCTGTTAGAGAAACTAATTTATTTTGATACATGTATATCTTTTTTATTTCATTTAACCTGTATTCACGCAGAGTTATTGTGATTAACTTATCTTGTTTGGAATTTGGACCCGTCTATTGTCGTTTTCAGGAACTATCCAATACCAAGATATTAACATTCTAAAGTCTTGCAGACTAGTATTTAAAAATATTTTTTATTCAGTATCCAATCTTTTCATTCGGGCAGACGACATGTTAATCCATAAAATCTGGGCAGCTGACATTAAAATTGAAATCGGGCAGACGATATAAATAATGTAATCGAGCAGTCAAAATTACATGTATTAAAACTGAATATCGTGCAGCCATCAATATTTAAACTGTCCGCCGACATTATTAAGAATACTGAAATCGAGCAGACGACATTAATGCTGAAACCGTGCAGTCGGCATTAATACTGACATCGGACAGACGACATTAATACTAAAATAGACAGACACCATATATATTGAAATCGAGCAACAACATTAATACTGAAATCGAGCAGACGATATTAATACTGAAATCGAGGTGACGACATAAATACTGAAACCGTGCAGTCGGCATTAACACTAAAATCGGCCAGACGGCATTAATGCTGATATCGGGCAGACGACATTAATACTAAAATAGACAGACACCATTTATACTGAAATCGATTATAACATAAATACTGAAATCGAGCAGACACCACTTATACTGAAATCGAGCAGACACCACTTATACTAGAATCGAGCAGACGACAACTACCGCTGAAATCGAGCAGATGACATTAATGCTGAAATCGATTAGACGACATTAATACTGAAATCGAGAAGACGATATTAACGCTAAAATCGGTTAAACGACATTAAAACTGAAATCGAGCAGACGATATTAACGCTAAAATCGGTTAAACGACATTAAAACTGAAATCGAGCAGATGATATTAACGCTGAAATCGAGCAGACTACATTTAAACTGAAATCGAACAGACGACATTGATACTAAAATCGAGCAGACGATATTAATACTGAAATAATGCAGCCGATATTAATACTAAAATCGAGCAGCTGATATTGATACTGAAATTGAGCAGACAACTGGACAATAATAAAATGTTGTCATGATAGATTGTTTTATACTGGTTGCAAGAACCTTTATTTCCCACGTTTTGCTTAAATAAATAAGGTTTCATTTTCCCATGTCAGTAAACCCTTATTTATACTCGAAATTCGATGATTTTTTGATTTATGTTCATATTTAACATTTAAAAAGGAATGCGTTTTTGTACGAACATTCTTCATGCTAAATAACTATTATATATACACGTTGTTTTTGTGTTTAAACACAAGTAAATATATACTTATTCATAGAATTTCACGACTCACTTCCTCTTTAAATAAAGCATGCACTAAAAAGGTGTTTATCTATTTAATCTTTATATCTTTTCACCAGTATTTCAAAATTTTTATGGCGTCTTAACCTCAATACAGTAAATGTATGGTAGCTGATAAACGCCATCTCGTAATTTAACTTATTCGATGCAAAATCCGAGAAAAAACCATCAGAAATACGAAGGGTAGACAAATTACAGACTTTTTGTTTTGCCTTAAATGAAAAAAAAAGAAATAAATAAATGAAAAATCATTTCGTGTTCACATTTTAAAAGATATGTCATGGCCTCAATCAGCCACCATGGAATAGGGAAAAAAACATGAGGTATTGTGTTGCTTTCTTTGCGTGTCAAGGAATCCATATTAGTAATGATGCATTTTTGTGACGACTCTACGAAGTAGTGGTGACATACAGTGGTCACCTCTCCGTCGTCTGCCTGTCTGACCGTCACAAAACTTGTCCGGACTACTAATGGCAGGATCGGTAGGTCAAATTCTTGTGCATATTACACAGGTTTTTAAGTTGAATGATTTTTTTTGCCGAGGTATGGCTATCATGAGGGACACTTGACATCACTGATGGCCCTTGTTATAGAATATTTGTTTTACAAAATGTTATTCTTTCCATGTAAATACAAAACAAAGCGGTTTCATAACCCGATTGATTTTATTGTAGTGGTTGTAGTTGTCTGTTGTTTTTATTTCACCTATATATACAGTTAAACAGTAAACTTTTGTCCGTCTGTCTTCGGGGAGTATAGATTGTAAGAAAGTAAAGTAAATGTCCCTAAATTTAGGACAAGTAATAATCAGTTTCATTACATTTTAAGATCCTTCCTGCACCGAATACCCCATGAAAAAAGGGGAAAGACAAACAAACCAAACAACAACACTCATCATTTCAGCATCAACACATGAAGACACTTGAATCAAGATTGGCTGATAAAAGTTTGTTTCAATGTTATTCTCCTGTAGAATATATACAACGTCATGACTTAATTTATATGTAGTGTTAGTCGGTATACTCATACAATATACATGACTCATTAACGTTAGGCATTGCTAGAGAGAACATGTACATGTTTTCATCCACCAGCGGCGCTGCAAATGTCGTCAGATGACCTGATCACATGGTAATTTTGTTCAGCCTCATTCCAGTACTTTTTATACTTCCTCTTCCTGGTCTATAAATGAGCCGTGTCACGACAAAACGAACATAATGTGTTTGCGACCAGCATGGATCCAGACCAGCCTGCGCATACGCGCAGTCTGATCAGGATCCATGCTGTTGCTATCAGTTTCTCTACTTGTAATAGGGTTGGTTGGCGAACGGCATTGACTGCGCGGATGCGCAGGCTGGTCTGGATCCATGCTGGCCGCAAACCCACTATATTGGTTTTGTCGTGACGCGGCTCAAATATCTTTTGGTTTTTGCCATCTTTAAAAAATCAGTACGATTTAGTATTATTATTCTATACAAATGGTATGAAAGGCAAGGATATGGTTTTAATACCACAAAGATAAACATGTACTTTACGATTATTTTAGCCATACTGACTAGTCCACGTACTGAAACAAATGTTCAAATGTTATTTTTTTATACTGATGGCAAATTAATCGTTTTCTCTCCAATATTAGTTACAAGTGAACTGTTGAGTGGCATGGGGTAGTGCGGTATAATGCGGGATTTTTTTAGATTTTGTCGGCCATCGTATTGCCGGGTTTTGTTTTGTCGTCAATGTTTACCCGCTCACAACCCGCCTCCTCCAATAATATTAAATGACGTCAAGACCTTGGTTAGATCACGTGTGAAACTTGAAGATCTTAACGATTCCATCATGGTTGTAAATGAATATTTTACTAAGGAAATTTTCACCAGAATGTTTGAGTTTTTTTTTGCATCGAGTCGTTAGGTTTTGCTTTTCTATTCGAAAAAGAACCGAAAATTACGAATATTACCGGTGTATTACGGAATGGACCGAAAAGGCCCGGTTGATACAGTTTTGGTTTGCAAAGAATAATGGAAGGAGTCACCTATCTTTGATTCATAGAATAGAGCATGGACCATATTTTACTTAAAACATAAATCTTTAATTTTAGCTTGATCGCGATAAAAGCTTAACACTTATTTGAAGATCCCCACAGGCCAACCATAACCGGAAACACTATCGTGACGTCAGTGGGATTTCAATTCCTTGGGTTGACAAGCTGTGCATTTTAGAACACCGTCAGCTTAAAAATATAAATGTAACTATATATACTTTTATTAAGAAGAAGTAACCATTATAAGCCGAATTCATTCTTCATGTATGATCGGCCTATTCCGCCATTGTCCGTATTCGTATTCTACGTACAGACGGCAAATACACAAAACGCAACAACAAGAAAGCAACAGTGATATAACAGCAACAACGATAATAAAGCAGCAGCAGCAGCAACAACAACAACAACAACAGGAATAAAACAATAATAGCAACAAAAACAAAGTAACAGCAAAAGTTAATGTGATTCTCTAATGGAGAAAATTAATAATACCACTTTTTTAAAACGTATTGCAACATCAAATCAAAGAGTGTAATAATGTAAACTTTAACCAGTTTGAACAACGGCAAGAAAAAATCTAGTTTTTATCATCGATTGAATCACACGGTAAGTTTAAAAGATGTGTGTAGCTCTTTACAATATTTTTGTAATATATATATTTAATAATAAAATGTTATTTGACACTTTTAATTCATTTCATTTATAAAAAGGCTAGGTATTGTTTACAATGAATTAATAAAAAAGAGAGAAAAAAGCAAGTTTTTCAACACGAAAAATCATTACGACCAAGTCATTATCTAGGGTATACGCGGACGAGAGTTATTCAGTGCATACATAACAGGAAGTGGTTGAAACACTACATACAAATGTACTCGTTATTTGTAAAGGTACAGTCGAAAACAGTAGGTCAGTTATTTATAAAGCTGGCCTTTTTGTGTGAAATGTAGTTCATGCTATTGTTTTCATTTCTTAAAGTTCTTTGTTGCTTATTTTCTATGCACATAAAGCGGTTCATTCTGTGAGGTTAATAAAAAACTGGAAAATGGCGTATACTGGACCAGTTGAGACGCCCCTGGCGTTTAATACCATTTACGAAGTGGATGATTTAATTAAATTCTTGACAAAAACACAGATGGACTTGGATACTCGGTTTGACGTCATAAGCGGCATGATCAAAGGTGTCGAGGTGGACGAACGCGGACATTTGCGGTTTGATAATATACGAAAAATGCTTGAAAATGTTGTGACCCTTTGCGAGGACATTGCTTTGTCGATGGGGCTGTTCAGCCACGCGTTGGTGAAGGTAAGATTCTTCATTGTTTTAGGGTAATCATTAAAATTAATTTTTGCTTATTTAACATTTCGAAGTTGAAGGAAATTCTATTGATATATATACACTCAAGAAGATGAAAACACATAATATCATTGAAGTGTCTAACATGGTATTTGACGAGGATTTTACCATGCAAATGATCGTGGAATTCGTCGGGTATGTTCATGGTTACGGCGTAAGACCAGTAGAATGTGGACGGAGTTCATTATCCAAAATTTATTTTTGCTATCTCTCTTTCCCACGTTTGTTTCTAATGACTCAAATGCGAAACCGAAAGTAGAATAATTAAGTGTTTTATTAAATCGGCAAGGCTCAATTTCGCCCACACATTTTAACTTTCTTTCGATTGGTTCAGCTATCTTTGATAAAGGCCGAATTCTTGTGGTTTTAACATTTTTGAACGAGCACGGATGTTTAAGATGTCAACAAAAGCGGCTTTTAACGTGTTCATAAAACATCTGAGTGTATGAAACCTTCGATAATAAATCTCAAATTCATTATACTACACTCCAATAAGAAATATATAAAGGAAACATGATCGGACTGACCGGAAAAAAAACAAACAAAAAACGCGTCAATAACATGAACTTTTAAAATGTGCTTTTACTTAGGCAACAGAAATTACATGTAGCCTAAGAAATCATCAAATACGCTTCGGCACTGACATAACATGATAGGCAACAGATACGATGATAACAATATATCACATTGTTTGCATAAAATATGCTATGAATTTGCTGCAGTTTAGAATTATTGTCAGCTACATATATTTTTGTGAAGTCAAAGTGGCTTTAATACTGCCGTGAGCAAGTGGGTAACTACCACCACTACCACTAAAAGAGTCAGTTTTGTTTCCGTCAGTATTATTTTCACTCCTCAGATATCTGGTGCTAAAAATAATTTGATATTTCTATGAAACACGCAGAAAAGTATTTGAGAAAAAAATGTGTTTTAAATTAGTCTGAACATGTTTGTGAATGGGAGGGAACGAGGTAGTAAGGGAGCGAGGTATAAAGGGAACGAGGTATGAAGAGACCGAGATAGAAAGAGAACGAGGTATGAATAGACCGAGGTAGGAAGGGAACAAGGTAGAAAGGGAACGTGGTATGAAGAGACAGAGGTAGGAAGAGAACGAGGTAGGAAGGGAACGTGGTATGAAGAGACCGAAGTAGGAAAGGAACAAGGTAGGAAGGGAACAAGGTAGAAAGGGGACGTGATATGAAGAGACAGAGGTAGGAAGAGAACGAGGTAGGAAGGGAACGAGGTATGAAGAGACCGAAGTAGGAAGGGAACAAGGTAGAAAGGGAACGAGGTAGGAAGGGAAACGAGGTAGGAAGAGAACGAGGTAGGAAAGGGAACGAGGTAGGAAGGGAAACGAGGTAGTAAATACATAATAGTGCACATATGAGCCGTGTCATGACAAAACCAACACAATGGGTTTGCAACCAGCATGGACCCAGACCAGCCTATGCCTCCGGGCAGTCTGATCAGGTTCCATGCTGTTCGCTATCAGTTTCTCTACTTGTTTTAGGGTTGTTAGCGAACAGCATTAATTCTGATCAGATTGCGCGGATGCGCAGGCTGGTCTGGATCCATGCTGGTTGCAAACCCATTATGTTGGTTTTGTCATGACGCGGCTCATATATTGATGTGTGTATCATGTAAATATGTGAACAGAGCGAATAACAACCAGCCGAATCACCGATTCTTTGGCTTACTGGTCTTGTGCATTGATTTCGTTGATTAGAGAGTATCTTATTTCCAGAAACAAGTTTCAACAAAAGCAGTAAGATATGTTACATTTACTAAACCACGCGAAATAGTAAGGGATATGTTTAAATAAACTCGCGTTAACATATATCGCAATCTTTTCAAAAATAACATAATATTTATATTTCTGCATAATCATGTTTATACAAAACATACACAAAAATGTTTGATTTTCTTCTACTTTTAGAAAAAGCTCATTAAAAGGAACACAAGCCTTCCTCAAATAACATTAAGGAGAGATAAGGATCCGAAGAAAAGTAAGTAAAATTTAGAGAAAATAAACCCTAAACAAAGAATTTTAACAAACAGTTCACAAATTTGTTCATATATTTATTTTAATATCATATATATATAAAGTGGACATGTTGCAAGTTGAGTACGAAAAAAACGTTAAGCAAACATATTTATTTTAAAACAACAACAACAACAACAACAACAGCATCAACAACAACAAAAGCAGCAGCAACAACAGCAACAACAGCAGCAGCAGCAATAACAACATCATCATCTTCAACAACAACAACAATAATAACATCATCATCATCTTAAACAACAACATCATCATCATCATCATCATAGTCATCAACAACAACAATAACAACAGCAACACCAGCTAAAACTAACAATTGTTGTTTTTATCAAAGCTGTATAATCATTTTCTATTATTATCTTTATTGATGTATTATAATGTATTTCCAGGAGACAGTGGAATAGATTCTGAAAAGGGTAATTTTTATCTACTCCATTTTTATTTTGATAGAAAATATATATCATATTTTAACTTAAATTTGTGTTTTTTATGTCAATGAATAAGACCATTTATTTCATTGCCGTAAAAATGTACATCTTCATATAATTATGTCATAGCATTGGAATTGTTTTTCCGCAATGGCCTGGAATAACTATGATTTTGCCATGGAGAATACAGTTCCCATGGCAAAATACAAATTATGAATGCATTTTTCGTTATTTTCAAATGTATAGAGAAACCGGCAATGTGATATTATGACTTTCAATTAAATAATAATTAATAATTACAACAACCACACCACCAATAACAACATTAGCAGCATCAGCAAAAACAACAACAGTAACAACAGAAACAACATCAGCATTTTTAATGCAACCAATCAACAGTCAAAACAACAACAAAAAGTGAATCATGAAAAAGAAAAGAATGGAAATAAACTTTAAAATGGATGGTGAGAACACACTTTCAAAAACACACACACACACAAAAAAAACGAAAAAAATATGAAATAGATTCAAACAGATGTACACGAAAAAAGAACAATTTTATTATACAAATTATTTATTCTGCGATCTTTCATTGGGATAAACCAATTTTCTCAAGAAGTTAGCTATTGAACTCGTCAAAATGTCGGAGAACAAAATTTTTTTGTGGAACACAATTCAATAATTATTTGTTTCCTGAGTTTTTCGTAACAACAATTGCAAAAAGATGCAAAAACAAATGAGCCGCGTCACGACAATACCAAAATAATGTGTTTGCGACCAGCATGGATCAAGACCAGCCTGCGCATCCGCGTAGACTGATCAGGATCCATGCTGTTCGCTATCAGTTACTCTATTTGTTAAAGAGTTTGTAAGCGAACAGCATGGATCCTGATCAGACTGCGCGGACGCGCAGGCTGGTATGGATCCATGCTGGTCGCAAACGCATTATGTTTGTTTTGTCGTGACGCGGCTCAAATAATAACCATGTCATCTATCATTACTCTATAACACTATATTTTGCAGTGTCCGCCAACTGGAGCTATGCCTCAGAAATGTCTTTGATGAATTCAGAAAATGTAAGTATTTCAGTGTGCCGATTTTCATATTTATAACTTATCTTCACGGTTTTATTTTATGAAGGGTTTAATACTGCATAAACCACTGCTAGGGTACATTACAGATGCCACGCAATTGAATGTATTTAACATTCGCAACTTAGTTGTTCGCTGATTGAGTTCTACTGCCCTCTACCTATATTACTTGCAAGTATAAGCTCTACAATATACTAAATTTAATGAAAATCTTTTAAAGAAGGAAAAAAATCTCTTGTATAATGGTAACATAGACCCTTATTTTGCACTCGAGAACTGCGTTTTAACCCTTAATCTACATTGTGTATTTGAACTGAAAGTGATAAGTTTTGGTCACTAGCATAAAACCCGGCGAGTCTGACTAGGCCCTTTACTGTTTGCTGACTACTAGTACTTAACTGAATTTTCAGCTTGACCCCCCACCTAAAAGATACCAGTATAAATGGATAATTCCAAAATTGCAAAATTGATAAATATATTTTAGAAATTCAGCAGGTTATGGGTTATGAATAGTATGATTGAATGGCATTATTCAAACATAGCCCTTTTTAAAAATGATTGAAAATATACGGTCATAGAGAAGGTATTTCTATCACATTTTCAATGAATTTATTTCATAGCGGCTGTCAGTGTTCGAAGAAGAGGGCTCTAAAGCTGCAGCTCAAATGAAAGTTAGTTTTAATTTGATATCACCAAGTCAGTCATCAGATGCCCTACAACAACAAGTAGAAACAGATGTAATATCATTTCCGGAAGACAGAAACGGAACATCACTTCCGTCAAATGAAACATCACTTCCGTCTAATGAAACATCACTTCCATCTAATGAAACATCACTTCCGGTCAATGAAAAGTCACTTCAGTGCAATGAAACTTCACTTCTGGTAGACAAAAAGTCATCTTCAATAGATAGAAACAGTAATCCACTTTCTGCAGATAAAAATGAATTTACTCCCCATGAAGATTCAAATGGAAATATGCTTTCCAATGGTTTAGATCACATGTCAGCCAAAGTTGAAAAAGAAAGTAGCAAAGTATATGTACATTTGATTCCAACTGATCCTTCAATAAACCTTTCGGTTTTACGGGAAAAATTGCTGAAGTTTTCCAATTCCATGATTCCTGAGAATATAAAACTGGAACTTGTGACGTCAGACATAATCATCGGCTTATCTCCACGTCATCTTTCATCGTCATCAGATAATCAAAGCAGCTTCGTAAAGAGCGGGTTTAGGACGTCAGACGAACCTCTGAGTGTCCGAGCTATTAACAACTTGTCGAGGTTTGCTGTTGAAAATTCAGAAACTTCTGATGATGACAACAGGTCAATTAGATTGGTAAGTAGATTTTTACCTTTACCGCTCAGTATTAAGTATCGACTATATGGTCGTCCAGTTCATTGAATGGCCAATAATGCCTCAGGAATGCTTTTATTTTTATTTCTTAAAAGATTTTTAATTTTCGTGTTCTTTGATGGTATCCAAAAATTAAAATTAACCATCCGCCAATTACTTGAACCATCTTTTTCATCTGTTGCATTTTGGCAATAAGTTCAGTTATAGTGTCTTAGTATGTTGTACCCCATGGGAGTCAAAATACTATTTTGTTTACGTCTTGATACCTCTTTGACAGATTTAGCGCCACTTTCATCAGAGCATCAGAACATTCTTTTGATATTATAAAAATCATGTTTGCCCTTTCTAAAGAAGTAAAAAAGATTTGTTTCTAAGATTTATAGTGCTTTTGATATACCATTTAGCAAAGTTGTTAAACAAATTTAATGCTTTTATTTCAATAAGCAGTTATAAACATAACGTTATTGCAATAAATATCAGTCATTGTATCACATCTTCATTGTAATATCATATGAGCCGCGTCACGACAAAACCAACATAACGGGTTTGCGACCAGCATGGATCCAGACCAGCTAGCGCGTCCGCGCAGTCTGATCAGGATCCATGTTGTTCGCTATCAGTTTCTCTACTTGTTATAGGGTTGGTAAGCGAACAGTATGGATCCTGATCAGACTGCGCGGATGCGCAGGCTGGTCTGATTCCATGCTGGTCGCAAACCCATTATGTTGGTTTTGTCGTGACGCGGCTCATTTATATAATTATTTGAAGTTTCAGGACAATGCTTTTATTATCTCACTAATTTACATGTACTAGAGACAATCAAAATCTCGGAATATCACTAATGAAGTAGAAGAGTTCATTATAAATGCAGTCTGTGAAATTAGGGTTTAAAAACTGTTGTCATTCGGGCAACCAATTCAAGAAAATCTGGTTGTCCGAAGTACAAACTGGTTACCCGAATATTATCATCAGAACATCTCCAAGCAATTATTGATCAAATTTGCAAACTTATCTTGACTTCAGTGAGAAATAGTCATGAATGTAAGCAAACTAATTGTATTTGATAACTTGCATTTTATTCCTATTCGTGGACATTTTGATTAATACATTCTGCAAGTTTTTACTTGTCCGTCGGGCAAGTACACTTTTAAAAATTGGTTGTCCGGACCAAAAAATGGTTGTCTCTGGCAAAAGGGACAACTGGTTATTTCGCAGAATGTAAATGAAACGGTCATATAAAAACAAACGGTGTATTTCAAAATATGTTCTGAATTAGAAATTCTTGAAACCTTTACTGAAAGGCTTCATCCACTGCTGGTCAAAATCGTGAATAAAAATTACTGAACCACTAACAGTTCAATTCTGAAGATTGACTTGAGACGGTTCTAGGGAGAGCGGTCTTCAGACAAGGATTTTCGGAATAACAGCAATTATCGATTTATGTTCCTACTGTTTCATTTTTTCATAATAAGACAAATAAATTAGCAAACTCACTTTGTTTATTGATTTATACTCTTATTTAAAATTATTCATTTATGAATCTTTATTTATTTTTAATATGATTTAATTTAATAATTTAATGTTTGATTTTTACAGATCTCAAGTTCAGATAGTGAGACCAGTATAAAGCGGTTTCATTTAAAGCCAGTTATTGTAAAGAAATCCGTTGAAACACAAACTGAAGGTTTAACTCGAACTGATGGATAAACTCGATCAGGAGGTTTAAGCCGAACTAATAGAAGGGTTAACTCGAACTGATGGTTAAACTCGAACTAATGGAGCTGATAGTTATGTTAACCTCGACATTTATAGTAGGGTTTACTCGAACTGGATGATAAACTCGAAATAACAGAGAGATAAACTCGAACTAATGGTTAATTCGAAATGATGGTTTAACTCGAAATGATGGTTTATCTCGAACATGGTTATACAATATTGCTTATGTTAAATTGAAAGTGGTTTTGGATAAACAATCTCAAATATTTTTAATGCTCATAATTTAATAAAAGTAGAAGATAAAAATTGATAACGCCGATGATATTAATACGAGGTTGATTTAAAATAAAAAAAGACTGAAGAAAAAAAAAACAACACAACAAAAAAAAACACATTTGTGTCAAATGATCATTGTCTGCATTGTTCGCTCTTCAGTCAGTACTTATTTTGAAATTGTCTCTAATACGGATTAATTGTTAAGTTCGAACCGAAAGTTGGAAAAATGGACAAAGCATTTAAGATATTTAGCGTAGCAAGTGTTAAAAGAAAGATAATTTAAGACGCGGAAGCAATTTTTCATTGTTCATTTCAGCCCGCAAAACAATTGTTTTATCTTGGGATATTTGTTATTATATATCAATCGGAGTTAAACCAATCTATTTTTTTTGAAAAGCTGTTGTTATATATAATCATTTACTCGTTGAAATTTAAGAGATAAAAATATGAAAATAAAAAAAAAATTGAGCTACTAGGAGTATAGGGTCTGGTGTAAGTTAGCCTGGCTCTATACTGGTCGGGCCGCCTCCGTGGTCGAGAGGTTAGAATCGATGACTTCTTATCCAGTTACCTCTCTGGCGTGGGTTCGATCCCCGGGAGATGCTTTGGTAGTTAAGCGCGGAGGAAGGTAGTCTAGTACTGGTGTAACTCTCCAGGAACGATGGTTAGGAAACTACCCGCCTATATGACTGAAATACTGTTGCGAAAAGGCGTAAAATGAAACTAACAAACAAACAAACAACTATACTGGTCACTTTCAGTTCGGACAGGTTATAGGTTTAATACTGAAAGAATGCAGATATGTTTTTATAAACAAAAATTATGTTTATTAATTTTCCAATTGAAACGAAAAATGTTTTGAAAAAGACGGGTATTTTTGGCTTATATATAAACATAAATTTATTTATTTATTTATTTTAAGCTTTTTATTTCTGGTGTCCTGTAAAAGTTCCCGAAAATTTTACTGATTACCTGAACCATTTGCTTTTGTTCCTTCTTGGAAATAATTAAGTACAGTTTTAGAAATAAGATCTATATATATTTTTTAATATGTTGCTTCTTAATTTTATTACAAAACAAAATCATATTTAGTTCTATTTTCTTGAGGTGATTAGCATATAACATATTCTTAAACCATTAATGAACGTTTTTATATGTTTCATGTTTGCCCTTTCTAAAAGAAAGATACATTTATTTGTGTCGAACGCATAATATGCCCATTAACACACGCAAACACTGCCGTCGTGTCATAAAACATTAAAGTGTAGAGGGAAAGTCAGTTCGCGAAATAACAAATTTATAAGCTCTACATAGATAAAAAGATATTCCTTGATTATCACAAGTGAGATAAGATTATTTTTAATTTTAATTCCTTTTCCCCCATTTTTTTGCTTGAATACCAATACGTGACAATTGGCATTTTTATAACAAAAACTTCGTTAAATGATCAGATTACTTCAATTTATAATTTTTTTAAATGTTTGTAAAGTTAAAGTACTAAATAACTAATAACTTAATATATAAAAATGATTAGCAAAGACACAAATAACTCCATAAGTGTCAAAAGCGCAAATATCATTAAATTAAACAAGCGTCAAAGGAACGATTGATATATAAACATCTATGTAAATAAAGGAAATGCTTGCCCAGTTGTGCCATCATCCCATCCCTTTAATTAAAAAAACCTAAATCAACTCTTTATGATAAAGAAATAATTATAAAAAGATAATAATGAATTGACCTTATATACCAATAATAAACAAGGTACCTATGTTTTTACAGGTATTGAGGGTCAATTTATTATCGCTATTTTTTTAATTATTTGTATATCATAAAGGGTTTATTTAGTATTTGAAAAAAAGTTTCACTTTTAAAGGGAAAGATAGAGTAACCCCAAGACTGAAAGAGCACCTGTGCCCATTTGTGCCACCAGTGTTATGCATGCAAATTTGGACAAAAGGAGGACCAGAAGTCCACTGATTATAACTATACCGGAACATGCTGACGATAACATTTACAACTTATTATACGTTTTTTTGTAAAAACGAATATTTTTTGTCAAAACGATTTGAAATCTATTCTCTATTGAATAAATCTAACAAAGAAAAAATCAATCGTAAAAAAACTAACATTGGCTCTCCCACGTGGAGGAAATAAAAGTATCTATCTATCATATTGAAGGGAAACAAGTGTGCACATTTCATTTCCACTTTTTTGGCAGAATGAGTCATTCGTTTTGGCAAAGCAGCTTTATAGACAAGTAAATGCACTAAATGCACCAATTAATATGCATGTATCAACTATGTTACACCTAAAATATCTATGTCACTTGTCCATTGATCACAGATATACCGACAACACAGGATGCGCTATCTGTAGATCAGCACGTGGTAAAGTTAAACCGATAAATCAAGTAAAAATAGAAATCCAATTTATAGAAACAAACTGGGATTGATTACGGAAGTTACTAAATATAGCTTAGATTTCCGTGATATTACTTTGTCTGATTCCGCAGTATGACGGGATCGCCCGAATTGTAAACCTAGACTGGTTTCCCGTTCCACCATCCACTAACACATGTAAGCAGGAAACCACCTTACCGGAACAACTTTTCTTAGACAATTGGCTTGGCCGCAAGCCAAAAATCGCCAAAGGAACGCAAATGAAAGCACAAGACTGCAACTTTACAGAGAAAAGGTTGTGTAATGGTGTTGCCCTGTTTTAAATCTGGAATAATCCATTCGAAATAGAAATGATTTAATATCAAATTGAGCTAACAACGGTATGGAACCTGACTGTACATGCTCACCTTACCTATACTATCACTTCCGGTTCAAGCTGACCTGGCTCTATACTATCACTTCCGGTTCCGGTAGGTAAAACGTTCATTGCAATACTTGATTTTATTTCAAGTGAATTGGTCTATAATGGAAGGTCTTAGATACCACCAATAATAGCGAGCTCGAAGAGCAGGCCCTAAAGCGAGCTTTTCGGTAACGCGAGTACGTGTTAAAAGTGATGGTTTATAAAAAACTTTCATGCGGAGTACTGTATTGACACATCCTATCTTTTTGAATTACAAGATAACGATAAAAAACGATTAATTCTGACTTGAAACGGATGTCTACGCATCCGCGCACTTATATGGGAACCATAATGGGACAGGGCACCAGAAGAACGGAAGCAGTCCATAAAATACCGAATGATAGTTTTAAAAAGGAAATGTAAAATGAAAATTGAACGTTTATTTCATACTATTTCACGGTAAAAGGAAATCGAGCTCGCTTTTTCATACTAATGTTGATACCATTCAATGGTTTTGTCGTGACGCGGCTCATATATGGATATTGTTGGTAAGTAAAAGATAAAGGATTCAATATGGCATATATACTTTTAATATATACTTAATATGAAATTAGGTGCTACCTATGGCGCGGAAAGCTCTTATGAATTATGATTTTAGCAAAACATATTTAGTGTACATGTAAACCAGATCTTTCTTGGAAGTATTTTGTACCATAAACAAAACGAATAAATTGGTGGTGTTCAACCTATCATCGGAGCGCTCGAAATATTCTGCAAATCTCCAAACGTAAAGGCGGACCACTGCGCATGTGTCAGCGTTTGGAAAATCCCGTCCGCCATTTTGTTAATCTCTAATCACAGTTGTTATTTTAACGTTATTTTTAATGTGCTAATTTATCAAAAATGATATGTTAAAGTAACTTTTTAAATTTATTATCGTTACTATAGTTCTTGTCAATGAAATGCATGTTTACTTTCTGATTTTGCACATTATTCTTTCACCGGAAGTCTTATTTAGCATGCGTCTGCTAGCAATAGTCTAAATTATGTAAACGCTCATTAAAAGCGTTCTGAAATCTATATTTAGCTCAAAAGGATTTCAAAATGGCGGCGCCCAGTTAACTAAGGATTTTTTCACAGCTCATTAGGTATAGGCTATATATTTTTTTGAAATTTTCATTTAGTTTTAATTTGATTTCATTTCAATTGATACGTGTCATACATGTTATCTAAGAGCGCTACAGCCGTCGCGGGGCCTTCGGCCCCGCTCGGACTTTCCGCGTATGAATGAAATAGTGAGAAATATTGACCCGTGAAATATCTATTTTTTTCATACCACTTGATGAAATAAATCCCGTATTTATAGAATTATCTTGAATATGCTCTATATAGCAGGTGATAAATTATTCCAGAACAAAATATTATTATTCATCATATCAAATGTTTATATCAAATCACTTAGAACTTTATCAACATGTTTTTTTCCCAAGGAATATTTCATAAAAATGTTAAAATGATACATTTTACTTTTGTTTTTTCATCAGTATTTGAAGTACTTATGGAAAATGTACCAATTGTAGACAAATTCACTTTTAATCGTAGTTGGGTCTTTTTAATACCAATTTTGTTCCATATTATGCAACTGCTTTTCTCATACATGTATTTTTAAAAATATTTTTTATATTAAGATTTGCGTAAAATACCCTTAACTAACATACACGCAATTCAAGTACATGTCAGTGTGTTTTTTTCTTGTTTTTGTTTTTGTACTGTATAATACTTTTCAGTTCGTCAATTTTTGTCATATTTATAAACTATGTCGCTTTTCATGCATCTACATGTATAAGAAAGAAAACATTGTCAATCAAATCTTCCTTGTATGATATATATTTTTCGGGTATGACAAACCAAAGTGCACATGACTACAAGGAAGTGGAAAAAAAGTAGTTCAGATATATTCACGTCATTTTTATCAAAGTGATTCAGAAATTGAAATCTATTTCAAAATTTTATTTATAATAAAATATAATTCTTTCTATGTTTATTTTGATACCTGGATGTTCAGTGGATTTGTGTATGAAGTTTGATGGCTAAAATAAGTGAAAAATTTAGAAAACTGTAAGTAATATATGATATTACAATATAAGATTATAAACCGTGTTCATATTTAAAAAAAAATATGATTAGATTTGAAGAGTAGACGCTGAGATAAAATATAGACAAATATTTCGGTAAGGAACAATATCTAATACAGTGTTATGATTGTATAATAATTGAATGACACTTAAAGAAACATGGCATCTCACTCCGACTCTAGCAAAATCTTCGGGGAGGCCATTTCCGACACAACTTCAAGCGTTCAACATGCTAATCAATCCGTTGAAGCATTGATGGGTCAACTAGTTGATGGAGTAGATGGACGGCCTAGAAAGGTGGACGAATTTCAAAGACAGGGACTCATTGATTTGACTATACAGCTAAAAGATTTTGGAGATAAATCAGAGAAGTTTCAAAATGATGCGCAGGAGGTTTGTATAGTTTAGTTTAATTCTATGTATTTTTATTAGTTGCGATAAAAGTTTAAAGCCTATTTGAACTCTACAGTCCGCTATTATTGATATCATGTGATGACAACGCCCACGCCCCAAATAGGGCTCGAACCTTTTTTTGTACAAGAACATTAAGTACTATCACTGCCAGGCTAATAGGGCTGCTCCAGAATGAAGAATTTTTTTTTCGAGGAATTTTCTCAGAGTTCAAACAAACTTTTACAGGTACAACATGGTACATAATCTTATTTTTTTTCTTATATCAACAATATGCGCAAAAACGTTCATCACTGTATTGTGTACATGTTGTAGTGCACGGTGAAGCTATTACTGTAAAGGTTATTAAGATCTGGAAAACCCACATTCTCTTGTTCCAAAAAACATCTTTATCATGCAGCTTCAATGTTTAAAATGGTTCAGAGACTTTATGTTATATAAATCTCCGTGAAGTCTAAACACGCATTTTGCATAAAATGTTTTAACAGTGAAATTATTGTGTAATACAGCTATTAACGCATTTTTGTTGATATATTCCGTTCTTATAAACATCTCATTTACACTACCACCACAGGTTTGATCCATATATAAAGATATTTGAAAAAAAGTAAAAAGATAGATCTACACAATTCAAGTAATAATTTACGTGTTATGTGCCATTAATGACTTATTTTGCAGTATTACCACCATATTTTTACTGCGTTACTCACGCAGTAAGGGTTATTTTTACATATTTTGGGCCCCTTGGTTATTTACATGATTTGTAAGTCCGTTTGCAATGCCGCTTCACAATACTTTTTTTACTTTTTAATACATTTTTTATGAAAATTTGTATGAATATGGAGGCATGACAGTATCAATTACCAATATACTTTTAAAAGAAAGAACAACTGCCATCACCACCACAACTAATACCATCACCACCAATAACACCAATAACACCAACAACTTCAACAACAACAACCACCACCACCCATACTCATCAACAACAATAGCATCAACAATTGACGATGACAACAAGAATGACTGAGGAATAGTTATATCAACTATTTATACCATGTCATATTTGTGACGGGAGATCCGAGTTTCTATTCTCCAAAGAAAAATACTACACGTATACTGTTACTTTGTATGGCTTTATTACATATCATAATTATCTTGAATATAATATGAGCCGCGTCATGACAAAACCAACATAATGGGTTTGCGACCAGCATGGAACCAGACCAGCCTGCGCATCCGCGCAGTCTGATCAGGATCCATGCTGTTCGATTACAAACCCTATTACAAGTAGAGAAACTGGTAGCGAACAGCATGGATCTTGATCAGACTGCGCGGATGCGCAGGCTGGTCTTGATCCATGCTGGTCGCAAACCCATTATGTTGGTTTTGTCATGACGTGGCTCATATTATTTTTCTCTTGAAAGGCTTATGGTTTCAATACAGTTGAACTGCGTTTTCCTAGAGGAAGAGCACGTAAGTCAGTAACTTTCTTATGTTCCGATATTTTACCACTTTTTGATCGTGCAAAAAAAAGAGAGAGAGAAAAAAAAAGCGCGAAACAATCGACGATTACATTCCTTTCGTGCGGATATATAAGTAGTGTATAACAATTTTACCTATATTTAACCTCTCACATTTCAAGATTTATATCAATGATAAGCGTCACATTTATTTGATTTTGTTCAATCCATTTTTACTTCGGCAAAAGTTTTCTCAAAATCAATATACAGATCAATAATTGATTTTTAAGAAACTCCATTTAGGTCCAGTCACCCGAAAATTAAATGAAACAAAATGAAATTGCTACAAAGATGAACTGGGAAACTATGCTTATCAATATACTTAAAATAACCGGTTTTTCTGTATTATCTCGATTTGAGTTTATAAAAGTGTATGTAAACGCTTTTCAATTTTGGGGACTTTCTGCACCAAACTGGAAAACCAGTTTGGGCGAAAATGGTTTTTGAAAAATGTGCATAAAAGCTATTTGACAATACCGTCACAATTT
>NW_026859447.1:0-113840 GCF_026571515.1 Ruditapes philippinarum
GTTAGTCTTTTATCATGATGGCCCTTGAAATAATTTTTCAAGATTAATGTTCCATTTGATGCAAATCTAGACTAACAACCTGTGAGCAAAATTTCAAAAAGATCATTAGCTCACTCTGTATTTTCAGAATGACTATTTTTATTGTAAGAAATTGTGCATGCAAGTTATTGGTCTAGATCTACATCAAAAGGAATATCAATCTCAAAAAAGAAAACTTTTCCAGTCCCATCAAAAAACCCAACACGGTCGAGTCCCTTTAATAAATAAAAATGTTCAGGTGCCTATGTTAAGGACGGAATGAAATAAAAATATTTTTTAAAGTTTTTTTTTTTTTTAACTGGATAAATACATAGCAAAACTGAACAAAACTTGTTGCTACATGTAAGCAACACTACATAAATATGGCAAGCAAAAAAATTACAAGAAATAATCCCTGCTGAAAAATAAACAAATTAAAAACAACAAATAATAATTATACAATAACAAGAATAGCACACAGTAACAAAGAAATAATACTTGTAACGCAAATCAAAAACAAACATATGAGCCGTGTCACGACAAAACCAACATAATGGGTTTGCGACCAGCATGGATCCAGACCAGCCTGCGCATCCGCGCAGTCTGATCAGGATCCATACTGTTCGCTATCAGTTTCTCTACTTGTTATAGAGTTTGTAAGCGAACAGCATGGATCCTGATCAGACTGCGTGGATGCGCAGGCTGGTCTGGATCCATGCTGGTCGCAAACCCATTATGTTGGTTTTGTCATGACACGGCTCATATTATATTAATATGTTTATGCACCAACAATAAATAAGGTAATCTAACCAAACTAAAAACAGAAAGACAACACCTTTGGAAGAGTAAGTTAACCCTTTCCATTCTCAATTTCTTAAAATTGGACTTATCAATTAGGAGTGATATCAATAAGAAAATTGAAATTGGGTCAGTCAACGCTGTATGTATTTGTTTCTTTGTTTTTCATGGTTGGGGTTTACCTTGCATCAACACAGTCCAGGTTATATGGCAACTTTCCAGCTTTACTGATGGAGGAAGACCTCGATGCTCCTAAGTGCATTATTTCAGGCAGAAACAGGGATCTGGGTAGAACCACCAATGTTCCATAAGCTAGCTGGGTAGCTTTCTCACATTTGACGACGCTGGCGCGAATCAAAACCTACAGCGGTGAGAGGCAAGTGCTTTGAAGTCAATGACCTTAACCACTCTGCCATGGACACCCTGTAACATTGTTTAGCGCCCCATAAGACTGCATTGATGTTTAGGCTGGCCTGGCTCGTAACTGGTTTGTAAGGCTAGTTACTTTTGTTCCCTACAGATCAAGGGTTAAGTTACAATCCTAACTTTACAGAATCATCTGTTATGACATCTGTCCCCAGATTAAGGTGAGCAAAATGCAACAACAAAATCATAATTATGAAAAGGGCAAAGAAAAGTATAAATAAATAAATGGTTAATCAAACAAATGGTTCTGAACAAGCTAAGCATAAATGTATGGTTTTAAAATAATGTGTGGTTTTTTAATGCATGTAGGTAAAGAAGCACATGTAGAAAATGTAAATATGTTCTATAAATAGATCAATTTAACCTATAAATAAATCATTATCATTACAGAAAGGATCATTAGTCCTAACTTTACAATCAATCATAGATCACTATGGCCCATAAATTAATAAATATGGCCTGTATAAAGGTCATTGTCCTATAAATAGATTATTGTACTAAAATTATATCAAAGTACTATAAATAGATCATAATATATTATAAATAGATTTAAGTCCTATAAATAGAATCAATATGCTCTGTTAAAAAGATCAAAGCAGCAAGTAGTAACGTTTCTTTGAACCATGAATTTATTATAATGAATTTGTAAGGGTACAAATTTTAAAAGTGTACTGCGATTACACATGTAAGTAATAGACACTGACATTTTTAACTAATATTAGCATTTAACTAACTTAGTCAATGACCTATTCTGTGTAGGAACCTTTTTTCCAGATGGAGGAAATCTTTAAAAGAATGGTTATATGAAAGCTATTGAGGCCAGTAATTGCGAGACAGACTGTCGTAAAAAAATTTAAATTTGGGAATTCTCATAAGATAAGAAAAAGTAGGAGGACAAAAAAAGGTAAAGTTTTTAGAATATATCAAGTCTGAAACTCAAGGGGACTTTAAATACACAGCACTCTTCTTACATAAACCATACTGGCATGCGAGCAGTTCCCGTACAAAAATCACAGTTACTTAAACATTATTTTTTATTACGCTCACTCACCAAAATTTGAATGTTACACATCAATGTTCAGCTCGTCACACAAATCATGGAAATTCCATCATGTTCTAAACATAGTATAACCCTTAGTTATGAGGCCTCATATGGGGTACCGAAATTATCCATTATTTTGTATGAAGAGAAGTAGTTCCCGTACATAAAATCTAACACATTATAATTATACAATTTTATTATATCGGACCTATTTTTCATTTACAATTGTTGAACAGACCATTATCTAAGAGATAAATAGATGTAATTCAGGAAATAGAGCGTAGACTAAACGCGGGTATCAATTAACCGGTACCGTTACCCCAACGCATTCACATGCAATAGCATGCTTGTATGCATGCTATTTTACGCATCAAAGCCATAAAATTATTATATATAGTAATATTGGTCAACATTCTGATAACTAAACAAGTTTACATCACATTGCCTACTTATTTGTAAACAGGTGGTATTAGTGGAAAACCCTTTAACAAGCCCCACGTGTAAGTATTTTTGCGCATGTGCGCAAGGACGGAATCCCCCAGAGAAAACAAGGTCACGTTTTGACGACGCACAGGTGAAAGTGATTTAAAATGAGACTTTATATACGTACTGCCGAACTGACACTGAGATTTTGTCTCGTTTATGTATCTGCTTGATTTGAAATGAATTTTTGAAGAATGCAAGTAAAAATCAATCGTTTAAATGAAAAATACGGGTACTGCTTCTGTACGGGAACTGCTCGCATGCCAGTACAGCTGATAACAAAAATATTATTATAGCCTCTCTAGAGTGAAAAAAAAGAAAAAAGAAAGAGAAGAAAATATATTTTAAAAAAAAACACACAAGCATTTTAACATGTAAACAGAACTGTATGGAAAGAAAATAATGAAAACCATAATTATTTAAATCTTTAAAAACAATTAAAATACATACAGAAATGCATACACATATACAGTTGTAAATATTGAATATTTTTAATTGTCTTTATAATGAAAACTCTTACCATACCCTACTACTTATTGCAATAAAAAACCAAACACATTTAAATCATTTTTAACAATGTTTCATCTTTAAAGATACCTATAATGCTTTCTGTTTCAAGACGGAAATTCAAAATTCACGTCATCAATGCATTAATTACTTGATACTAGCTTTATTACTAACAATCATTTTGAGGATTGAACCAGTGATCCCTGGATTACTTTAATTCGATACTCTCTCCTCTTGAGCTAAACTGGCCAACATTTCAAGACCTATATCATTTGATTTTAGCACTTTATTCGGTGGGCTAAATATATTATAAGCTAAATTTAAAACATCATACATTGCAGTTTAAAAAACATACATGTCAGTCCGTTTGAAGGACACTTTAAGTAAGTTGTATATCATAATGGATTTGCTAATTAATTTATAATCTGACAGTGAAATATAAACTATATCATTCACTATATATTACTATAGAATGTCTTACAAGTTGTTTCAGAAAAAATATATATCATATGAAACTGCTAATTAACATATTATTTAAATCTAAGAGTGAAATATAAACTATATCATTCACTATATATTACCATAGACTGTCTTACAAATTATTCAAGTTATTTCAAAAGAAAAGGAGTAATGTGTAAAAAATTAAATATATATAATTTACCAGTGAGATATGAATTATATCCTTCACTGTGTACATTAGCAGTACATATATAAATATCAGAATTTTCATGAAGAAAATGTAAAGTAACAAAAAAAACCAGCCTGTTGGGTTTCACACTGGCATGAAAAATATCAAAAATCTTTTACAGTGACGTTAAGATTTTAAACATTCCTAATGCTGAATTATTTTGAAATATTTCTATTCATTATGTCCTTAAATTTGAAAGCATTGAATACGCACAATATTTAATATTAATATTAGAGTGCTATGAAATATTTTGCGTAGAATGAGTCAATATGATTTTCAGACTTTGCGAAAAGATTTAACGATCCAACGTGTATTGCAAACGTTGCTATTGCAAATGTTGCGTAGATAACATTTGACTAAATTTAACCTCGAAAGAAAAAATCATTATCTATTCGTACAGGTACTGGTTACTTATACTTAATCATGTCCCACTTTCTAATCTTAAAACAGGATCAACACGCCCACTCAACACACAAATTTAGCACCATCCATATTTCACTGAAAATCGGGGTTGTGCAATCTGATGCTACTATTTTGTGTAAAAACATGAAAATCAAAATTAAGTAGTGTTTTTTTTTTTTCATACTGATTTCGAGCATTTTTATTATTTTATCAAATACATTCAAACTTCTTAATTTCCCAAAATGAAATCCAACCTAGCAGTACTTGACTTCCATACAAAATACTCAATCACTAAAACTTCTAATTGCCAAAAGGCATCAGAGCTAAAGATTGTTCAGGTAATTGGCCTATGAGTATTTATTGAAAACCATAACAGGCCACCAAAAATTAAGGAAGCTTTTGAGACATGAAAATAAAGGTATATCTGGGACATAATGGGCCTTTAATTAACACCAGTTTACCTTGATTAACTAAGCCAATTTTATACGTTTTTCAGTTTTTTTTTTTTTACAAATGCCAAGTTGAAAGCCATTATATCACTCATACGTAATACTGTTATTTATATTAACATATGAAGAAAAAAAATTATTGCTCTCTGAATTACACTATCCAATAAGAAGCCTTACATTTAGATTTTATGCTTTTCATATTAATGGACATGTCCTGTTTAAAGCAGCACACCTCCAGATTCATGCTAAATTTTATGAAAATTTTGAAAATGTATTACAAAGAAAAATGTTGTTTTGTGAACAAAGAAGATAATTTTCACATTGCAAACAGCACTTACAACCCATGAAAATTACCAAATGAGGTCAAATATGAAAAAAAAATGCCCTTATTGTGTTAGTAATGCACTAATACAGTAGAAATATGGTGGAAAATACTACAAATTTGGCCACAAATCGCACAACATATTGGAAAGTATTACTTTCATCTTGAATCTTTTCATTTTCCTTAAAATCTCAGCTTTTTTCTCAGGTCTGATTTTCTTGAAATATTATGGTTCATCTGGAGGCGTGCAGCTTTAAACCCCTTAACCTTGCTGATTTTTATAAGGGATTTGCTAAGCCTTGATTTTAGAACAATCAAACAGTCTAGACAAAGTTTAAGGGGATTTTAAATTTTCAATACTAGTGTCACATTACCAAAACTGGCCTACGAACAGTATAGGGGCCTTGCCAGATCAAACCGAAGAGTGCACACTGGCCTGGGTCTACATGAACACTGGTGGTACAGCAAATCAGTTTTGGTTCAAGCAGGTAAAAGTGTGACATTATGCTCATTTTGTTACTTTAGTTTAGCAGATTAGCTGAATTGACTATATTTTCAAAATATTGACTATATCATAATGTTGCCTGACCAACAATTTATACAGAAAAATGTTTAGAACAAAATACTAATCTGCCTTAAATATAAAGACTGTCCCATACTTTTTATAAATTCAAAATTACAGGTAAAGTCTGATGAATATTTACAGACATTTCCTTGGGCCATGTGAGTTATCAATTGTTCAAGAGAAGTAAACTATAAAATTGGAAGGAATTATAGCAAATTGTAAACTCATTTTTACTTTCGATCATTCACTCATTATATGCCCTTAGATGGGCATAATGTCACTTTAAGGGTTAAATTCGACACTGTCCACTGTGGATATCAGAGAATTTAAATCAAGTATCAAAATAGAAAATCTTTGAAAAGAAGGGCAGGGCAGTATGTGATCAGACTGCAACATTGTTGTGGCCGGCTTGACACTATATCTTTTTTGTGCGTAGTAAACGGCAGACTAAATAAGAAAAATATTAGTCAACTGGCCTTTTAGTTAAGATTTTAACAGTTCACTCGAAATTTCTAAATGGTCAGAACATGATTTTATATTTATGAAAAGTTCATCAATATAGTTTAAATAGAACAGCATTAATATATGATTATAAAACACTCTGATTATCGGATCGATCCACAGTCAATTGGAAGCCAATGTAAGATAGATTTTCTAGTCAGTATTTGCTTATTTTATTATATTATGTCACACACTAAACCAATAACAAACATAAGCCAATATTGATGATGAAACTCAAAACTGAAATTTCAAATTTTTTTAAGTTTTGTTTTTGTATGACTTTTTTTTTCACCTAGAGTTTGTAAAATTAAATTGACACATTATAAGTTATTATAAAGTTATTATAACACTGATTTTTAACAATTAATCCATTTAAATCTTAAATTTGAATGAATATAAATAAATAAGGACAAAATTACAAAAAATAAATAAATAAATAAATGTAAATTAATTAAATTTAGATATAACATTATAGACTGCTATTCATGATTTCTTAGAATCTACGGGAATACATTTTGTTTTTGTACTATGCAATATTTTACCTGTATATATACACATGTGCATATATCAGGTATAGAAAAAGCCCACTAGTCTCTAAATACAAATTGTCTTGAAAAAGGCAAATGCTATATAAATGTATATATATTTTTCCTAGAGAAAGAGATTTACATAATATATTATATTAAAAAAACATTCATTCTAGTTCTCAGTCAGAAAGCTTTCATTGTATGTAAAAAATCATCATACAGTAAATGAGCCGTGTCACGACAAAACCAACATAGTGCGTTTGCTACCAGCATGGATCCAGACCAGCCTGCGCATCCGCACAGTCTGATCAGGATCCATGCTGTTCGCTATCAGTTTCTCTACTTGTAATAGAGTTTGTAAGTGAACAGCATGGAACTTGATCAGACTGCGCAGATGCGCAGGCTGGTCTGGATCCATGCTGTTCGCAAACCCATTATGTTAGTTTTGTCATGATGCAGCTCAAATGTCAAAAAAATTAAATATATATCAACTTTCTCTCAATTGTAAAATAGGTAATAATCTATCTGAAATTTTGATAAAATTATTTTACCATTTTCAAATAAAAATCATATCTTGGAATGTTTTTTTGGTTTTGTCCGTGTTGGTCTTTTTTTTTGCCGTAGTTCTCAACAGATCAAGTTTAGAATTTTTTCTATGAAAGGGACAAAAGTTTTTACCCTCTATAGTCGTAATAATACAAGAAAAAATAATCAATTTAGAAACATACACGATTATATACGGGTGTATTTATAAATAAATCAAATTACGTAGTTCCTCATATACATATATACCATAATTGTCTTGCAGTACATAAATCCAACAAAAAAACCCATACGACCTTCTAACCCATAACTTTGGATTCAGGTCATTTCACGTTCCTCTTCAAGTCCTTTTTCCAAGAAGTACTGTCAATACACCGTTAACATATCCAGCAGAAAATCTTGTATACAAAAACAAAAAAACTTGCGTATTTTGAATGGAAAAATTTCATTAAAAAACCGGTTCTAACATAATGGTGGGATAACCTCACGTTGCTCCGTGTATATCACCTTCTCCTGGTTCCGAAAACAGGGCTCGACAGTCAAGGACTGCGGTAAGATCTAGCACAATTTTACGAAGGGTAGGATGTTCCAGAATTTCCTCCGTTGGCAGTGGTGGGTGGGATACAGGATAAAAGCTAGGTCCCTGAAAAAATTAATTTAACATTTCCATAACAAATGTAAAGATGCTTGTCACTAAGCATATATTACCTCCCTTTATAGTCTTTTTTGAGAAAGGGGGGGCAGGGAATGGGGAGGGGGGTCATTCCCAATATATCTTAAGCTTAATATAATAAATGTCATCTTCTAGCAATCTGATATAAATGTTTTACAATACTTAGCTCAATAGGTAGAGCGTTGGACTGTGAATTGGGTGACCCGGTTCAATTACCGGACGGGGCAGGTCACTTTCGTTGTGATTGATCAAATTTTTCCTACTGTCATTGCACTGAACCTCGGCTCTAGTACGTACAGAAGTAACTAGTTCTGGTAAACTGCTTGATGCGATGGCTTAACTGTGCTCTGGAAAATTCATTGTGGCTTACTGCCGTGATACGGAGTGAAAACTATCAACACCATCAAAACCAAATAAGAAACAAAGTTGACTCCTCCTTCAAACATTTTATCGGCACTTTATCTTGCCCCCCTTCAAGGTGGGGGCAATGAAAACAACTTTTTCTAATCAAACTTAATCAAGGTTGACTAAATTTTTTACTTGTTTACCTTAAATCCTCGGTGAAGAATGAGAACAATATAGCAGAAGACAAATCTGAGCATTAGCAGACGTAGGAAATCGTCACCAATAAACTGCATATAGGCGTGATCTGAAATGCATTATGGGTAAACTGATAATATGATCAAACATCGGTCACATTTTCCCTTATTGATTTCATATACAAGTTTACATAGTATGGTGTTTTAACATAATTGTAACCATTGACCAATATACTGCATTTTTTATTTTTTTTATTTTAAGTCGTAGACGTACCTGCACTTTAAAGGCAATATTGAGACTTACCGGCAATACTGGTGGGGGAAGAGCTCAGGTGCTCCTCCATGCATCATTTTAAGCACCCGAGTAGAACCACCAACGGTCAGTAAGCTAGCTAAATAGCTTCCTTACATGATTAACTCCCAAGTCTGTAGTGAGATAGGTCAATCCCGAATTTAAGATACAAAAAAATGAAGCTGTAAGATTATTTTGCATCACAGTATTTACATTTTACCTTTAGGAAAAACAAAAAGTCCACTAATATAAGAACCCATGCATATATCCTTTGTGACAAAACCATCAAATTACATGTGCACAAAATTAAGTATTTTCACAGTAAGCTCTATGAACTTTTCTCATCTACAATATGTAACACATATAATCAGATACTTACCTAAGGATCTTGATCGTACAAAAAGTTTACTGGCCTCCGCCATGAATCTGTCCACGTAGTTTTGACATTTGTCCCACATCGTGATTGGGATATCTATAATACTACATACGTGACAGAACGCCATCAGCGGGCAATGCAGGAATAACGTGAACAAGTTGCCCTTCTGTCTCATATCTAAAATAAAACAATGTCATTGTTAACTAAATAAGATATAATGTCATTGTAATAAACTAACTCTTAGCCTGCTGGCAGCCATTACATTTACCCATGCAACTCCTGCAGACAAAAATCAGTCATCACAACAGTTTCATCTGAACATGGTCGGCACTTTTCGCTATTCAGTAAAAAAATAACTTTGAAATTAACCCTAAAAAATAAAGAATGCTCATGTCGAGATTGACAAGTTTATAGAAGTTATTAAGCAGGGATAGGAATTAACCTTTAAACTTATAATTAAGCTACAAAAAATGCATGGGTAGAATTTATTGCTACTTGCAAGGAAAGGATTAAAGAAACTCATTATAACTCAAAGATACATTATTGCCTACAAAATTTAATAAAAAGCCTTTACAGCAATACCAAAAACATTTTTCAAGACAACGTTTGGCATACTCAACTTACTCTTACTGACTTACTTTGTTTCAAGCAATAAACAATCAATCCAATATACATGTAATGAAATTCATATTTTGGTTCTGGGTTTTCTGTCGCATCAATACTGTGAAGGTCATATGGCAACTTGCAAGCTTCACTGGCGGGGAAAGATGTGTGGATTATAGATCATGTTGAACAAGCGAGACCAATTTCTGGAATACCTCACCAATCAAATTTCCAATACCAATTATCAGGTACAATATAAACTTGCGTGAATAATCGATCGCAGATCATCACGAACAAGATCTAAATTACATCTAACATCCATCCATCTTACACCAATACAACGGTCTTTAAGATCGCAAAATTCATGGAATTTTATGAACACTGGCAGCTGTGTATTAAGAAGCTGAGATAGACATACCCTGCATGGTGGTAGGCACCTGCTCTGGTGATAACAGACATACCACTGGCTGTCCAAATAGGTTGGGGAAGTGCTGTAATATATAAATATATGAATGATGTAAACAATGTACTTCTTTCCAGGACAGGTGTATTAAATTTATGAGGTTTCTGCAAGTAAAATATCATTGAATAAGCACTAGCTAGATTGACACTGTGTACACTAATATGAGAACTGCCAAAGTTAAACCATAACATAAACTTATCTAATAGCACTAGGTGGATTGTAAGCAAGTGATTACAATGGAAACTCTCTATGTACACTTGGTAAAAATTGTATATGAACAATGGTTGAAAATTTCAAATTACAGAATTTAATTTAGTATTTCTTGAGTCTGTGCTTGGTAAACTAGGGGTGTCACAGTTAGAGAAGCTGCTAACCGTTTAATGGCTACGTAATAACAATGTTAAATGTTTAAACAACCATACTAATAAAATCCCTAGATTTTCAACATTAACTTTGTTTCTTTATGCCTAGTGTTTGCATTTTGTTGTACTCAAAATGATTACCATACATATCCATATATTGAGTAACTTTTTTCTGCTAGAGTCGTACTGTATTTGACCAGATTGAAAAAAAATACATTGCTGAGTACAACTAAAATACAAACAATTGTCATATCATTTTAGCTAAAAAAAACCCGACCATACCCGTTTAAACGTGACACCCCTAAAGTAAATTGCATTTCAACGCTTTCCCAGGTATATAAGACATTCCTACTAATTGCTCATTGAGAAAGGCAAGAAAGTTTTTACCCGGAATGCTGTGGTCATGACTATAGGGAAAGAAGATAATTAATGTTATTACCTTAAATGCCGAAATATTGTAAAAAAGTTAAAGTAGAAAAAAAGTTACCTGGAATGCTGAGCTGTTGTCACTGTCAACAAGGATGAACAAAGGTTTTCTTGTGTATGGGTACAGGTCACCAGGATGTAAACTTTATGAAATTTAAAACAATGAATACATATCAGATTGTCTAAATATAATAGTACAGCATTTATCAATACTAAGATAAAGTATTTATTTTAAGAATACAAAATATTTCCCAATTGAGAAGTTAAATGTGATTACACCCCAATTCAATTTAAAACACCCCCACCCACTTCATTTATATTTGATTTCAGTTCTTAACAGTTTATATTTGGATTTTACAGAATTTATTTTAGGTTGATTGTGAAGACAGCTTAAAGACACACTCTCAAATCTGTTTCTGGAAACAACCAGTATTGAGCAATGAGTGCTACAAGTTTCTTGCTCAGGTGTTACAAACTTAGTTCAAAACCATCTCACCTGCTAGAGCTAAGAGATACGAAGACTCCAGATATTCAAACCCATTAAGATCACACAGGGATAAATGGGGGCTGCAATTCTGATGCCTAAACCGTTAAAGGCAACCCCTCAGCGACCAGGGAATTACGTCTTAAATACAGAAACAAGAGGGCCATGATGGCCCTGAAATTGCTCACCTGTATATAGACCCCTTGGCCAATGCCAATTTTAAACCAGGGACTTTTATTTGAACAAACTTGGTAGACAACCATTAGAAGATGTTTCATGGTAAATATCTAAACTATAACTCTTTGGTGTTTTTATAAAAAAATTTTTTAAAGTTTTTACTATATACATATTTGAAACAATCACCCCCCCCCTCCTGCCTCACCCCCGGGAGGGGCCAATTTTGACCCCAGGGCTTTTATTTAAACAAACTTGATAGACACTAACTAGAAAATATTTCATACTTAGTATCTAAACTCTAGCTCTTTTAGATTTTTAAAAGAGGATTGTTAAGTTTTTACTCTATACAAAATAATGAAAATCAATGACCCCCCGGGGCATGGCCAATTTTTACCCCAGAAATTATAATTGAACAAACTTGGTAGACATTCACTAGAAGATGTTTCATGCTAAATATCTAAGCCTTAGCTATTTGGGTTTTTTAAAAGAAGACTTTTTATGTTTTTACTATATACAAATAAGGAAAATCAATGACCCCTCGGGGCGGGGCCAATTTTGACCCCAGGGCATTGATTTGAACAAACTTGGTAGACACTGACTATATGATGTTTCATGGCAAATATTTCAGCTCTAGCTTTTAAGGTTTTCTAAAAGAAAATATTTTAAGTTTTTACTATATACAAATAAGGAAAATCAATGACCACCCCACCCCGGCCGGGCCAATTTTAACCCCAGGGCTTTTATTTGAACAAACTTGGTAGACATCTACTAGAACATGTTTCATGCTTAATATTTAAGCTTTAGCTATTTGGGGTTTTTAAAAGATTTTTTAAGTTTTTACTATATACAAATAAGGAAAATCAATGACTCCTAGGGGTGGGGCTAATTTTGACCCCAGGGCATTTATTTGAACAAACTTGGTAGACACCCACTAGAAGATGTTTCATGCTTAATATTTAAGCTCTAGCTATTTGGGGGTTTTAAAAGAAGATATTTTAAGTTTTTCTTTTGGTTGCCATGGCAACCACAGTTCTGCTTGGAATTAAATTCTTTGAACAACTTTTAAAGTTGACTTCCAAAGGAACATTCCTGTGAAGTTTGGATGAAATTGGCTAGGTAGTTTATGAGGAGATGTCATTTAAAGTAAAAGTTTACGGACAGACGCCGGATGAAAAGCGATCACAAATGCTCACCATGTCACTTTGTGACAGGTGAGCTAAACAAGAGGGCCATGATGGCCCTGAGGTCGCTCACCTGTATATAGGCCCCCCCCCCACCCCCGGGGCCAATTTTTACCCAAGGGCTTTTATTTGTTTATTTGAACAGACTTGGTAGACACCCATAAGAAGATGTTTCATGCTAAACATCTAAGTTCTAGCTCATTGGCTTTTTTAAAAGAAGATTTTTAAAGTTTTTACTATACACATATAGTTAAAAACAATGTCACCCCTGGGGCAGGGCCAGTTTTGACCCCAGGGCGTTTATTTTAACAAACTTTGTAGATATTTACTTAAAGATGTTTCATGCTTAATATCTAAACTCTAGCTATTTGGGTTTTTCCAAAAAAGATTTTTAAGTTTTTGCTATACACATATAAAGAAAATCAATGACCCCCCCCCCCAACCCCCCGGGCGGGGCCAGTTTTGACCCTAGGGCTTTTATTTGAACATACTTGGTAAACACCCATTAGAACATGTTTCATGCTAAATATCTCAGCTCTAGCTCTTTGAGTTCTTTAAAAGAAGATTTTTTAAGTTTTTTACTATATGCATATAGGGAAAATCAATGACCCCCTGGGCGGGGCCAATTTTGACCCCAGAGCTTTTATCTGAACAAACTTGGTAGACACTCATCAGAAGATGTTTCATGCTAAATATCTTAGCTCTAGCTCTTTGGGTTCTTTAAAAGAAGATTTTTTAAGTTTTTACTATATGCATATAGGGAAAATCTATGACCCCCTGGGGCAGGGTCAATTTTGACCCCAGGGCTTTTATTTGAACAAACTTGGTAGACATTCACTAGAAGATGTTTCATGCCAAATAACTAAGCTCTAGCTCTTATAGTTCTTTAAAAGAAGATTTTTTAAGTTTTTTACCATATGCACAAAGGGAAAATCAATGACCCCCGGGGCGAGGCCAATTTTGACCCCAGGGCTTTAATTTGAACAAACTTGGTAGACACTCACTAGAAGATGTTTCATGCTTAATATCTTAGCTCTAGCTCTTTGGGTTTTTTAAAAGAAAATTTTTTTAAGTTTTTATTATATGCATATAGGGAAAATCTATGACCCCCTGGGCGGGGTCAATTTTGACCCCAGGGCTTTTATTTGAACAAACTTGGTAGACATTCACTAGAAGATGTTTCATGCCAAATATCTAAGCTCTAGCTCTTATGGTTCTTTAAAAGAAGATTTTTTAAGTTTTTTACTATATGCATATAGGGAAAATCAATGACCCCCCGGGGCAGGGCCAATTTTGACCCCAGGGCTTTAATTTGAACAAACTTGGTAGACACTAACTAGAAGATGTTTCATGCTTAATATCTTAGCTCTAGCTCTTTGGGTTCTTTAAAAGAAGATTTTGTAAGTTTTTACTATATGCATATAGGGAAAATCAATGACCCCCTGGGGCGGGGCCAATTTTGACCCCAGGGCTTTTTATTTGAACAAACTTGGTAGACATTCATTAGAACATGTTTCAAGCTAAATATCTTAGCTCTAGCTCTTTGGGTTCTTTAAAAGAAGATTTTGTAAGTTTTTACTATATGCATATAGGGAAAATCAATGACCCCCTGGGGCGGGGCAAATTTTGACCCCAGGGCTTTTATTTGAACAAACTTGGTAGACTCTTACTAGAAGATGTTTCATGCCAAATATCTAAGCTCTAGCTCTTAGGGTTTTTTAAAAGAAGATATTTAAAGTTTTTTCTTTCGGTTGCCATGGCAACCAGAGTTCTGCATGGAATAAAATTCTTTGAACAATTTTTAAAGGTGACCACCAAAGGAACATTCCTGTGAAGTTTGGATGAAATTGGCCTAGTGGTTTATGAGGAGATGTCATTTAAAGTAAAAGTTTACGGACGACGGACGGACGACGGACGGACGCCGGACGACGGACGAAAAGCGATCACAAAAGCTCACCCTGTCACTTTGTGACAGGTGAGCTAAAAAAACCTAATTCCCTTGTGGCTCAGAAAAGTTGCCTTTAAGAGTTGAGGCATCAGAATCATTTTTGTTAACCTCTGGTGTAAAGTTTTAGTTACCGGATATAAATGTGGAGATTAAAGTGAACATACCAATGCATTTCCTTGAGTGTTCCTGGTCGTTTAGGCTTACCGGGTGTTGTAGTTGTGACCTCACCGTCACGTCTACTGTTTGTTACCACACCTCCAAGGTCATAGGCGGCTGAAAACCATTCAGGAATAAGACAATTATATAAAAATTCCCCTTTGCTTTCTTTTTAAATATATATAAAATTGTCTCCATTATAATGGTTAACGTTTACAATATTTCATGTAAAGCTGGTTTTTTCCACAGAAAATTTTCAACATCAAAAAGAGTATAAACAAGGAATATTCAATCTAGGATAAGGTATTTGGGTAAAAAAAGTTATCTTAATTTCATGAACTATGTTACTTTACACTGAATTCATTAATGCTTAAATTTTAAAGAATACTCTACTTTAAATGAATATTTATAACTATTTATTATAAAATGATATAACTCAAAAGTGAGACCCATTTTTTTTGCTCAAAATAGTTATGCAACATATTCTAACAACATGCAAAGTTTAAAGAAATTCTATTTAACAGTTTTAATTCTGCCTATAACTCTATATGAAAACTTTCGAAAATAACCCTTACAATGCAAAATCTCAAACTGGATTTGAATCAATGACCATTGAAAACAGACAAATCAAAATCTTACAAACTGTATTATTTATTATATTTATGAGCCTCTGAAGTCTAAACTGTACTTTATTATTGACCATAACAAAACATGATACATATTTCATAAAAACAAAAACATATAAACAAAGGACCGATTCAAAGCCAAGGCCATTAAGTTTAGGTTATAAACAGAGTTTTAAGAAAATCTTAAATTCTTAAAATCTGAATATAACTAGGGCTGGGAACGAATAAGGAATTTGATGTTCGAATATTTGTTTTCCATATTCGAATATATTCGAATATTCGTTTTTACAACATTTGTTCCAATATTTCTCTTTGACGTATACGCATCCGAAATTGATTGCGTCGAATACTATACTACTTTAAGAAGCTTGGAATAATCAACGATTAAAAATACCTATATTACTAGGTAAAAGTTTTTTATTTTATATATTGTTAATCAACATAAATGTTTACTTTTGAAATAAATTCATAATTTGATTGCCTTTTGTTCAGTTAATCCGACTGCTGATCATTTGTCTTATTAACGGGAGATAATTCACGTGACTTGATTGGCAGTAATATGAATCACCGTAGTCTCTTAGCCCCCAAAACACATAATTATATTGAAACTTAATTTGAATTAAATATATTTCTTATTTATTTATAATTTTAGATAAGGTTTAAAATATTCTTCAGATAAATTTAGCTATAATGCAGTAAATATCACTCGGAGTCTAGTTTCTACTGAATAAATATATTTTGACGGAATATAGACACTGACCATGCTTTCATAAAGCACCGATTAATATGTGTCGATTTCTTCGTCTTCACAAAATTTAAGACAATTACTGATTAATCTGAAAGATTTTTGCACAGAAAACAATAAATAAGATAATTAAAATCGGAAATAATAACATTATATTCCGTTAAACAGGTAAATTGCAAACTGTGAAACGGGTGCCCTTTTGATCAACTAGACCCCAGTTTTCACAGTTAATTGGTGATAATCGTTGACAAGCGTCATACAAACGTGTGAACACCTGGTCAAGTAAAGGTCAATGGTTTAATTTACGATCTTAATTGAAATTTGAAAGTAATAACAACAAAAAACACTCTTTTTTTTTCAAATATTCGTATTCGTTTTTCAATGTTCGAATATTCGGTAGTGTTTCTAATATTCGAATATTCATATATAATTCTCCGCCCAAAATATAACCTATAACCGACTTACACTTAATCCCGCCCATTCAAATCGAGTGCATTATGTAAATATGTGGAGTCCATTAAATTTGGCTCATTTAACATATGATACCTAGAGTTGAGTTACAGCACTGTACGGTAAATAAATCTGCAAAATTTAAACAAAATAGAGCTATTTTATTGGGGTACTTTAAATACATTCAAAAATCAATATGTTACCATCATCTGTATGTTTTGCATTTCCATGGCAACCATCTGCCGATATATACAACAGCATGGCCCCATTAGGAGGTAGTTCTTTAAATCCCGAGGCCAGGAATGTGTTAAGCTGACTGTACGTAGGTTTATACAGTAAGTATTTGTGGGGATTCTCCCTCTTGTTGGGCCTGTCACCATTCTCCTATAATAAATACAAACAAATCTGAAATGCTTGCCTACCTTTGATCTCCCATAATATTGGAAATGAACCTATCCATCTTTCAATTGGGAGAAAACCATTTTACTTTTCATGGGGAAATTTCAAAATATGTACTGACTGAATAGTGAACAGTGCAGACCACAATATGCTGTCATGGATGTGTTTTCATATCTTGGTCTGCACTGGTGGTATTCTGCTAGCAGATTTAGTATCCTCCACAGACAGAAGGTAATAATTTGGCTATTTCAACCACCTCTCCACTATCAAAATCATGACAGAGACATTGCTGTAATATCAGGACTCTATGGACTTGCTTAGCTTCCAGTTTTGGATGGAACTGTCCATTATCAAATTTAGGGATATCAAGATGAACATTTTAAAGTTGGTTAACTAATAGTATAGAGCCTGGTCAGGCTGGCCTGATACATATACTGATGGCAAAGGTAAATCACTTTTGTCTCTAGCAGGGTAAAGGTTAAATACCCCCGATGGCAAAAATTTGTTCTGAACTAGTTGAACGTGTCTGCCTGTAAGCCAATGGAAATCAGAGTCTATAAAGCCCACTCAGAACATCACATGGTTCAATCCAGATATTACAAGATCGCTTGGACAACACATGGTTCTTCGAAAATGCCAGGACAACACATGGTTCCTTGAGATCAACAATATCTCATGGTTCCTTGAGATCACTGAGGCAACACATGATTGCCAGGAAAACCCATGATTCTTTGACATTGCTAGGACAACACATGGTTCCTCGAGATCACAGGAAAAACACAAGGTTCCTTGAGATTGCTGAGACATCACATAGTTCCTTAAGATCACAGAGACCACACATGGTTCCTCTAGAGTGTCAATCTACACATGCACCCTAATTATAACCATGTCTCATCAAAACCAGGACAAAACAAATTAAGACCTCAAACACCATCAGGCTGTTTTTTTTTCTTCTTGTGGTTTTTTATTTGTTAAACAGATATCTTTTTAAGTACAGTATGGAAAGTGACTCTTTGATTTAATTGCACTACAGGTAGGAAGTCTTTTAAAAAATATGAAAATAAATTATTAACAGCAGGAACATGAAAGTTAATTAAACATCAAACTTTTGTGAGAGAACTTTCTGACTTTTTTGTCTCCTTTTAATTTATAAAGATATATCTTACATTAAGGGAGACTGGGACTGAACAGAATATACCAATCTTGTTATAAGTGGACTGGACTATATATCAAAATGTAATACAATGGTGATAATAATTATATAGGTCAACATACAAATGGTTGCCGTCCGGGTGCCGGAGATGCATCATATATCTGATTGGTTAATTCCTCTTGCGGTTCCCGTTCTAACGTCTGCAACATTCGGAACATGTCCAACGTCAACTCACTGAACTTAACCTGAAACATAATTAATATTATGTTCTGGTAATGTATGGATAAAAAAACATGGATTAAAAGCTCAACATTTCAGTAAATATATAAGTCCAAAACTTTTAAAACTTAAAAACTTTATAACTCTGAAACCCCGCTGTAATGCTCAAGTTGCGGTCCAAAGCCTAAAAACAGTGTTATCAGGCTGATTAGTGTTATACTGAGGTAAGTGTTATAACAGGGCTTGCTATAGTGGGGTGATATATTACTTTGAAAATATAATAGGGCCTGCTAAAATGCGGGGACAGAGTACTTTTAAGAAATTACAACAAACTTTTATCAGACAAAATGCAGAACACCAACACTACATAAATTTTTAATCAGAACAAATTCGTGAAATAACCCTACATTACCTGTTCATGTGTATTGCCAACTATAATGATTTCTTGCAATGTAAAATGTACATGTGACATTTTGTCTAGTGGTGGGGTATTTAATGGCGTCAATCTGTGAGATAAAACAATGGCAGTTGCATCCACGTCCACCACTGATATAAGGTTGTCAGCCTGAAAAAAGATAATATCAACCGTTTAACACAAATAATATAAGGTTATCAGCCTAAATATAGGTAACATAAAGCTTTGAACACCAAACATTTAAGGTTGTCAGCTTATTAATAGTGTCAATCTTTTATCATCTAAAATATAAGGCTGTCAGCCAAGTTACAGATTGACTCATCTTTGGCTGAGTGGTTAACACATCAGACTAGCGCCAAATGGTTAATGCAATGTAATCTAAGGATTGCTGGTTGATAGACTTAATCCCTGTTAAGGGCAAACTGTTGTTTCCTTGAGCAAGAAATTTCATGCTCATTGTTTAGAACTGGTTGGTTCAAGAGTATGTCTTTATAGCTTAAAGCTTCCTTCACAAGCAAAGTAATATAAATTCTGTATAAACTAATTACTGGTAATGCATTCATCAGAAAATTTCTGGTCATTGTAAGACAATTGACAGGTATATAATACATACAGGATATTAAATGAGTGTAGATGTAATACTTAATTTATTGAACCAGTTGAATAAAATCATATTATGCAACTCATTCAATAAATTTAGTATTGAATCTACACAAATATAATAATCTATTCATCACATATATCTAAAACAGTTCAAAAGAGTTAATTTTTCATTGATGCGTCTATAGTGTAATGCTAACATTAGCATGCTTAAATGCTTTGCCTGTATATAACTCAAAAGATGTCATGTCAAAGTGTTATAACACTAGCTAAGTATAATTCATTACACTCCTGTGCTGTTGTTTATATAACAAGAAGATATTATTCAATCATATAAGTTTACCTCTATAAATGCTTTTATTTCTCCAAGGACTAGATTCCACTCCATGTGATCTTCAGGTTCATATGTTCCTGTATAATCGTCTATCTGCTTCGACAACTCCTGTTACATAACAAAAATATCTGCTTTATGCTGAGGTATCTGTTATTTAGCATTCAAAAATAGCATTATTGCTGAAAAATATCTTATTGTCTCCTTGCCATATATCTTGGCAATATTTCATTAATATTAGCCCATAATTACATATCTTATATTCGTTTGCTGTAAAAAATGGCAATATTGCTTAGACAAGCAATATTTCATACAAGTTTGTTAACCATCAAAACTTAAACACCATTCATCATGGCAATATTTCATAAATATATGCCCACAGGTAGATATCATATTTTTGTTAACCATTAAAAATGGCAATATTTCTTAGATATCTATGTTTTAATACTATTTTTCATGGCAATATTTCATTCTTTGTGGCGAGAATTATAATAAGCTTTCAGTTTCATCCACTTTATCATGATATTGTATTAATTTTCTGTTGACAAATATCCATCCTCCAATTCCATTTGAGACATATTTCCCATTCCATATCTGACATCAAATATTAAAATGCTTTCCCATTCCATATGTGACATCAAATATTCAAATGCTTTGCCATTCCATATGTCACATATAGAACATATAAAATAACATATAAATTAAGACTGCAGTATTATTTACTTACTCGTACCAGGTCTCTGACCAGTTTCATTTTCTTCAACAGTAAACAAACAACAATAAATCTAGCGTAGAATCTCAATTTCTTCACCATTAAATCTGGTCTGAAATAATAATATCCATTTTAGAATTATCTTTTAGGGTCATTAAATAACTGGGTTCCATAAAGGGGCAGAGCATTTTTCATTCTTTCCCTCAATTTTTTTCTAAGCATCATGCATGACAAGATTGAACCATTTCTAATGGTTTGGTTATTGACATGAACAGTTTTGTAGAATTCTAAGTCATGCTGACACAGTAAGGAGTATAATTATATATGACGACCTTTCCAGCTCTACTGGTGGACAAAGACCTCATAAGCTTTACACTTTGTGCATAATTTCAGGCATAGTGCACACCTGAGCAGAACCTCTGACCTTCCGTAAGTTAGCTGATAGGCTTCCTCACATGAATGAATCCAAAATCTCAGATAGGATTTGAACCCAAAGCAGCCATGGACAAGATCGGATTCAAACCCACAGCTGCAGTCATGGGCAAGTGATTTGAAGTTGGCAACCATAACTACTTGGCCACAGCTGTCTTCATATCCATTTCTTATTTAAAAGAAAAATACTGTATCTTTATGCTTAAAAGGAGGCTGTCTTACTTACTTATTGAGAACATTTGTTTGTTTAATTTAGTGAGTGTGTTATATATGGCACTAAGAAGTCCCAGCAGTTTTTGATACTTTTAAGAGCACCATGCTGTGATGCAGAAACAAGTAATGTTTGTGAAATATATATGACCTCTCCATGGAAACCTGGTAGTTATGACCCTAAAACTAATAAGGTTCATTAATTTGTCATGACCAACTTTCACAATAAATCTAACAACTGTATGCAAAAACCATCTCTAGTTATAGGTTGGATAAACTTTCTGTTTTCAAGGCTAAAACCACCAAGCAATAAGCCTAACAAGAGCTGTCACAGGAGACAGCGAAGCTCGACTAATAAAATACTAGACGCAGTAAGGAGGATAAAACTATGAAAGAAAAATCAATAATGTATAATTATGTATTAAGTTATAGTAAAAAAATAATATTTGTTAACATAAATTCCAAGATCAAGGGGAATAATTCTAGAAATAGTCACGCTAGAGTTATGGACCTTGTCACACAACATTAGTGTAATGATAAGAAATATTTGAAGTTTGAAGTAGATACCTTAAAAAGTAAAGAAGTTATTATATTTCTTAAAGACAATCCTAAGTTCAAAGAGTTCAAAGAGTGATAAATGTGTAAATATTGCTTCAAGAGTTATGAACATTGTCACATAAAATGTAATTGATGATAAGGAATAAGCATTTGAAGTTTGAGGTAGATACCTTTAAAAATAAAAAAGTTATAATAAAAAATAACATTTTTCTAGTAAAAAAAAAAAAGTTTATGGGGAGATAATTCTTGCAATATTGGTGCTAGAGTTATGAACCTTGTCACATAAGATGTGGATGATGATAACGTACATATATTTGAAGTATGAAGTTGATCCCTTTATAAACAAGGGTGCCATAGTCACAAAATACGCCCGTTTACGAAAAAGCTTTAGATGGAGATGGGGGCATTATGGATAAGTGTTATCTAGCAAGCAAGTTTTTATTCTTGGCACTGTGTTGTTAAATGAACCTTAAAACAAATCAATAGGGAAGATATGCACAGAATGTGTGACCTTGACCTTGGTCGCAGGGACCTGAATTTTATGCACGGCACTCAGCCTCACAATGATGAACATTTGTGCCAAATTATATTGAAATCCCTCTATGCATGTAGAAGTTTTGCTCCAGACAAGTGTTTTTCTATGAGCTCTAACTGTGACCTTCACCTTTGACCTAGAGACTTGGTTTATGTGCAGGGCACTACGTCTCATGGTGGTGAACAATTCTATAAAAGTAACATTAAAATTCCTCCATGCATGTAGAAAATATGCTCCGGACAACATCTGGATATTTAATCATCTCCAGTGACCTTGACCTTGCAAATATTAACCTAAATTAAATGTGTAACACCTGTAGTCATGATAGTTACCATTTGTGCTACAATCCATCAATAAATGATGACTAAATGGTCCCTATAACCATCTTCAAATTTTTATCTGAACTTTGACCTCTATGTGTAACCTTGAATTTGGTCGCAGAGATCTGAATTTTGTATGCGACACTCAGCCTCACAATGGTGAACATTTGTGCCAAGTTATATTGAAAACCCCCTATGAATGTAGAAGTTTTGCTCCGGACAAGCGTTTTTCAATGAGCTCTCAGTGTGACCTTGACCTTTGACCTGGAGACCTGGATCATGCATGGAGCAATACATATCATGGTGGTGAGCATTTCCATAAAGTATTATAAAAATTCTTCCATACATGTAGGAGATATGCTCCAGACAAAATCTGGATATTTCACCATCTTTAGTGACCTTGACCTTGCATATATTGACCTAAAGTACATGTGTCACAGCCGTAGTCATTATAATGACCATTTGTGTTACAATCCCTCAATAAATGATGATTAAATCGTCCCTATACACATCTTCATATTTTTATCTTTTTTTAAACGGGCGTATAAAAAGTACATGTAATTTAATAACTAAAAAATTCTGATTTAAGATTTTATTCTAGGGAAATACATTTCATTACAATTCTTAATCTTTGAATGAGCTGAACTGATATTTACTTGAAAATTAAGATATAATTAAATTTCTATGAGAAAGTATTTACATTTGATAAGGTAATTACTGTATGATCTTTATGAACAAATACCAAGTCTACAGAACACCATAGTTATCACAGTTAAGTATCTTGACCAATGAATGAAACATGTGTAAATAAATGTTACATTCTTTACAACATACTCAAGTCCAAGAAAGAGGATTATTTCATGCCCTTTGATTAAATTCTATTTTTAGAAAATAGATCAAGGGGAGTAATTGTGTAAGTCATTTATGAACAAAGTAATAACTTTGTTGTCTCCCTTTGATTAAATTCTATTTACAAAATCTGGATATTTCATCATCTTTAGTGACCTTGACCTTGTATATATTGACCTAAATTATATGTATCACAGCCATAGTCTTGATAATGACCATTTGTGTTACAATCCCTCAATAAATGATGACTAAATGGTCCATATACACATCTTCATATTTTTATCTGAACTTTGACCCCTAAGTGTGACCTTGACCTTGGCCGCAAGGACCTGAATCTTGCACGCGACACTCCGCCTCTCAATGGTGAACATTTGTACCAAGTAATATTGAAATCCCTCTATACATGTGGAAGTTTTGCTCCGGACAAGCATTTTTCAATGAGCTCTAAGTGTGACCTTGACCTTTGACCTAGAGACCTGGTTCATGTGCGCGACACTGCTCCTCATAGTGGTGAACATTTATATGAAGTTTCATTAAAATCCCTCCATACATGTAGGAGATATGCTCCGGACAAAATTGGACGCCGCCCGCCGCCGCCCGCCAGGGGCGTTCCCATAATACGTCCCGTTTTTCAAACGGGCGTATAATAAATTAGTAACAGTAAAAAATAATATTTTTTATGGAAAATTCTAAGTTCAAGGGGAGATAAATCTGAAAATATTGGTGCTAGAGTTATGAACCTTGTCACATAAGATGGGGATGATGATAAGGTACATATATTTGAAGTATGAGGTAATCCCTTAAGAAATAAAGAAGAAACAGTAAGAAATAGTACTTTTTGAGGAAAATTCTAAGTTCAAGGGGAGATAAATCTGAAAATATTGGTGCTAGAGTTATGAACCTTGTCACATTAGATGGGGATGATGATAAGGTACATATATTTGAAGTATGAGGTTGATGTATCTTATGTGACAAGGTTCATAACTCTAGAACCAATATTTTCAGATTTATCTCCCCTTGAACTTAGAATTTTCCTTAAGGAACATATATATTTGAAGTTTGAAGTTGATACCTTAAGAAATGACAAAGTTATAGTGAAAAATATTTTACTGCACCAAAACTTTAATCTAAAATCTGGACGCGGACGCCGACGCCGGGGCGAGTAGGACAGCTCTCCATATACTTCGTATAGCAGACCTGGGGTAATCATTAATTGTAATCATTGATTTTTTACTTGATTACATGATTACACTGTAATCATCATGTAATTGATTACCTAGCCCAAAATTGATTAATGTAATTGTAATTAATCAATTACAGCTAAAATTCTGTCAGTAATCATGATTACAATTTGATTGACATTGATTACTTTCAGATTTAACAGGAAACTATTTTTATTCAAATGATGCCATTATTTTACATGATATAGTGTAACTTTTGTTTTACATTTATACAGTAAAAGCCCTTAATTAAGACCATCATCTGGGCTGGACCAACATGATCTTAATTGTGGGGTGGTCTTAACTGTGAACATTCTTATCATTGCTTACATACTTTATGACAATGGTCTGGTTTAGTCATTTTGTTTGAAAAAATAAACAACAGTATGTATCTTAAGCTACAAGTGCAATATAAAAGACACTATAAAAGTATGTTTTGATATCTGATGAGAGGAAAACATATAATGATATTTCTGAAAAAAAATTAACTTAAAATTCTCTTTGGTCAGATTTCAATATCAATTATTATATGATGTACATGAATCACCTATCAAATAAAAATTAATTCTTCACAAAAAATAAATTTGCTGGAAGCAACATTAAACCACTCTAAAATTTACCTTTTCACCTTATTTCATACAATAACCCAATAATAACAGTTTTTCACACCTTGTGAAATTAAGTGTCATGCAAAGCATTCAAGCAGATCATAACAACAAATTTAAGATCTAGATAGGTGTTGACTTTAATATCAGTGGTCTCAATAGTTGGGTCAAATTAAGAATAAAGCAAAGAATTTGGACTGAATTAGGTGGTCTTAAAAGTGGATAAGCAGTTGTTCTTAATTCTGGATCATGTAACCATTGACACAAAGAACCTTGTAAAAAATAGTCTTATTAAGGGGGTGGTCTTAATTCAGGGGTGGTCATTAGTAGGGATTCTACTTTACATTGAATGTAATCAATTATCAATCAATTACACTCTTAGAGTAATTGTAATTCAATTGATTACAGAGGTAAGTCTGAGTAATCAATAGTAATCAATTACAATAAAATCAGAAAGTAATTGTAATTAAATCAATTACTGATCAATGTAATCATCCCCAGGTCTGTCGTATAGTCGAGCTAAAAATGACACAAATTTACAACATGAAAGTCCTGTATTAAATGTAATGCATTCTACTTTGCAGTGCTGTTCAATGTACAGAAGGGCAACTGTTTCAAACAGTGCAGGCATTGAAAAGTATTTTATTAAGACACTCATCCTGTAGGACCAGTAGCTTCTGAATCCAACATGTAGTTAACATTTTTTTACATGTCATACACCGAGTTCTCTTAAATTCTACTCATAATACGAGCAGACGAGTGGAACTTTCAATCTCTGCAGTTTGATCAATTTGACTTATATCACACTTATATAACATTAAAGGGTTGACTACAAAACTGCTTTAACTTGTATAAGAAATAAAGAAGGACTTAGAACAGTTACGCAAGCATTCTCACCTTTCTTCCTTGTTTGCTTTTGAGTAGTAGGCTCTCATTCTTATTGCTGAGTAGAAGGAGAATGACTCATTTAAATAGTTCGTCTCACTTGTACGTAAACTGAAAATATAAACGTATCAAACATGTTACTCATTTAAATAGTTCGTCTCACTTGTACGTAAACTGAAAATATAAACCAATCAAATATTTAAGATACAAAATATAACAAAGTGTAAGACTTAGTGTAACAGTATCAAAGTTATGACATTATGCATTGTTAATATTGTTCAGATCCACAACTTTGTTGCTACGGACAGACTTAATTAACTGCCTTAGTCAATATTTCATGCTTCTCAACAGTACCATTGGGGTTATCCAATAACTTTCACCCAAACATTAATTTTATGATAAAATCATAACACTGTTGGGTTTTTTGTTTGTTTGTTTTTTGGTTTTTTTTGTTGTTGTTTCTTATTTTTATGTGTGTTTTTTTTTTGGTGGGGGGTAATTTAATCTGCTGTTGATTTTTCTCCATTCTGCTGTTGATTTATTTTCCATATCATTCATACAACAATATGTATAATGGGGATGGGTGATTATTAAGTAGCTGAATGTTTACATGTTTACACTATGCATCTATTTCTGACTTCAATGGCCTTGACCAATTGACCTCTCATACCTTATTATCTTAATGCCTCTACATGAGGAGACAAAACTTTCAACACCTTTTGTTAACTTATTTACTGCTACAATCAAATATTTTTTCTTCAACTATCTAAACCACAGTGACCTTGACTTCACTGACCTTAATTCTATTCAGCTAAAATAGTACCCTATAATCATTCACTAACAATTCTGTAACCAAACTCATTATCTTCTGTTTTATTAGCATTGCGAATATCTTTCCTTCTCCTACTGAAAGTAACTTTTCATCAAATTATTCTGACCAGTTAACCCCATGTGACCTTGACATTGATCAAAATGAAACAGGCATTATTTCAGGCACATTCAAGCAGCTGAGATTTGAACAAAAGACCTACTGCATAGACACTATCTGGCCATGACCAATCTCTCAAGTGTGAGGAGTGATTTGACATGAGAACAACAAATGATTTTTTTTGCTATTTTTTTCTGAAGAAAAAGATTGAAATCACTGAGTTGAATATTTCTGCAACCTCAACCTATGAATTCAAAATCTACTATTAAGCAGGAAATATTTATAAGTTGCAGGCTTATAATAGTGTCCTTGACCTTAAACTGACTCATTTCAAATAAATAGGGGTCATCTTCTTGCTATAAAGATCCTGCTTTATAAATGAGGGTTGTAGACAAAATGGTTCTTCAGAATTTTAAATGAGAGGATCATTTTTTTCATGTTGAAGGGCACTGTGACCTTGACCTTAAACTTAGTTTCAAATCAATAGGTGTCATTTGCTTAAGCCATGAAAAACCTGCCCTGTAAAAATGAGAGTTGAAGTCGAAAAAATGGTTCTTTAGAATTTTTAACAAGTGGACCATTTTTTCAATGTTAAATTTGACCATGGAACGACTAACTTCAAAATTACAGAGGCCATCCACCGGCCATGAAGAACCTTCCTTGTCAATGTAAGTAATTGAAGGTAAATGCTTAGGAAGCAAGAAAATAATAATGTTGCAACTATCACTAATTCCAGTCAATAAAACCGTCACTATTACAATACTCCTATAATTGACTATATAGTATAGCACTAGCAAGGGAATTATAACCCTGCATTAAGCAATCATTTTGTATAGTAACTGCTGTATCAAAGTTTCTCATTGTGACCAAACACATAACATAACACAATATTACATAACACAACATTACGTTTTATTGTAGTTAAGGCCTCCCGCCCACGATACACATAATATTATACAGTTTTATAGTAAATCATTATTAACAAAATAATTGATGCATCAACGGTAAATAATTCATAAACAAATACTATTCATGATCAATACTTAAGCGGTAATTATTTAAGAATAAGAGCAATTTATTATCAACATCAATAAATGCTGAATTTAAGAGTGTTTTGTTTTATTTTCTTTATAAAGCACAAAAATACAGTTTCATTAAGGTTTATGTATCTTGTTTTGTTGTTGTTGTTTTTTATTTATGTTGCATAAACAAAGTAGAGGTGTCATATGGGGACTTTCCAGCTAAAGCCTCAGGTGCAACATTCTGCAAGCTAGCTGGATAGCTTCCAAACATAAAAGAAGTCCCTGTCATGATTCAAACCTACAGCTGTGAGGGGCAAGTGGTTTGAAGTCAACCACTTTTACCACTCAGTCATTGACGCCCCTTAATATGTTAACAAGGAGTATGATTTGTCGAGATAATTAATGTAACAGTTCATTATATCATGAATACGTTCACTTAAAGAATTTTTTGGGGTTGGGTTTTACGTCGCACCATCACTAAAATAAAGTTTATCTATAGATATATAAGTAAAATCGGCAATATTTATATAACTAACTTATTATTTTGTCTTTAGAAACCTAAAGAACCAACTGCATTCCTGAAATTTCAGATTAAGTGGTTCTAGTTGGCTGACAATTTGGTATTCTTGAAATGATTCCAATTGTCAGATATATATTTTCAATCATAATTTAATTTTACCTTAAGACTTTCATTTTTAGTTGGTGTAAAATAAATAAATTTGTTACTTATTATACAAAGATTTCAAGCTCTGTGTATGGTTACATCTAAAGACATGTGGTAGAACTACTTTCAATCCCCATAAACTCCGAGATTATCAAGAATAATAGTTGATGGGTTCCCATTGGATTTTTAACAGTGTCCCTAAAAACTTTATTCAAGAGCACCAAAAAATGATGTTGAACGAGTTAAATGTAACCCAAGGCCTAATTAAGAAGCGCGTGCAAATTTGAATCCTGGGTATTAAACTGTTTTCAAGTCTCCCTTGTCAATATAACAGTTACTGTAAAATATTAATCACTCAATCTTAATGAAATACATTTTTACAACACAAAATAATTAATCATAAAGAGTGTGATATAAACATATGTCAAGGGATGGGTAATCGATTAAGTAATCTGTTAATTTTATTGATCTATTACAGGGATAAATGTAACTGATTAATAATTCTTGTTAAAACTGAAATATAACATACATTTTTTATATACATTAGTCGTTAACATCTCATACAAATTTTACTGGGAAGCCAGTATCCAAATGTACTTAGCACAGAAGAAAGGGCATTCTGACCTGGTTAACATCATGGGGATATTCATTTGACTTTTTTTAAGACCCTAAAAGCAACCTTTTACAACCCATAAGCTATTTTTTACCCAATAAAATTTCTATATCATAAGAAATGAGTCAGGAATATTGAATCATCCCCTTTTTGTCACTTGAAAGGGGGGTTTTTCCCAATTTTTAGGGGCAATTTCCCAAATTTTTTATTTCTCCCCTAAATTTCCGATAAAAGACTCACCCTGGGACATAAAATATTTAAACGCATTTTTGCATCTTTTTACTAATGTTTCATAAATGAGGGGTTTGAAAAACCCCGGGACTTTACTTTCAATCATTTGAAAAAAGGCAAAATGCTAAACCAAAACCTTTCCAGTCATTTTGTCAGAGTTTTAAATATCAAAGAACCCCTCTGATCTTGACCTAAATGCCTTATTTTTCAGAAATTGCCTTCCTAGTAGGTTTCAAAAGAAGTCTATCCCAATGACTGAATTTTCCAAAATGTCATTTTTTGTATGTTTCCTAGTTAGTATTATGCCTTTGTATTCAGTCATATTAAAACAAAATAACCCTTAATACTTCCCTCCCCTCTCAATCCCCAAACCCCCCAACCCACCACCTACTTTCCTCATCCCTATATTTATTCTAAATGTAGTACATTGTACAGTAACTGTAAATACAAAACTAATAACCCTAAACCAGCCTATTCTATTACTAGCAGTATCTGTTAAACAAGAGAAAATTTACCTTATTTTCTATGCAATAATTAGCTGTAATGACCTAGCTATTATTTCAACATCAATAAACAGTCAACAGCCTTTTTCATAATTGATAAGTTCATACATTGATTCATGTGAGATAGGTTGTTTATTTGTGATGTATACTTTATTGACAAATAACTAAAAACACAGTGTGATGTTGAAGAATTTTCAGAGTATGACCTATGGACCCTTACAGCTGGATTTGTTTATTTTTGGTTTAATTGTGACACATATTATATAAGTTATATGTCATACTTATAATAGTTATATGTCATATCTATACAAGTTATATGTCACACTTATTTTAGTTATTATCATATTTATGTAAGTTAACTTATATGTCATACTTATTTTAGTTATAAGTCACATATAAGTTATATGTCATACTTATATAAATTATATGTCATACTCATATATTTTATATGTCATACCTTAGAATGGAGACATTTCAGCCAGCTTACTCAGGTGCCCCTTCATTCATTATTTAAGAACAAAAACTCATTAACCTTCCATTAGGTAACTAGATATTTTTCACAACAAAGAATCTAAAAGTCCTTAACTAGATGTGAACCTAGCTAGTAATGTCTCACTGGCCAATGGTCTGTTGTTGAAATCTGGGCCTGAGAGTCATTACCTTGATGTAAACCTTATGACATAATAGCCTAATATCAGGGGGGGGGGGTCTTGACAAATGATGCATAGCCCCCCCGCCCCCTCCACCCACCAACAATACAGCTTGGTAGTGGTACATGTACCAGACACCAAGTACATCAGACCAGATGCCATTTACTCAGTTGGTTTTGTTTTGTTTGTTTTGGGTTTTACGTCACATGGACACAGTATACCTGAGTAGAACCACTGACGTTCCGTAAGCCAGCTGGATAGCTTCCTCACATTAAAAAGAATCCAAAGTCCCTGTCGGGATTCGAACCCACAGAGGTTAGGGGCAAGTGGTTTGAAGTCAACGACCTTAACCACCCAGTTGGTACCAGACCAGTGAAGTATATCAGCTTGGTATCAGAACAGCTATATTTTCTTGGTGCTTTTTTTCCTTTCAAGAATATTGGATAAAATTATAAATGTATAAAAAAAAGTTAAGCAGACAACATTCAACAAACACCATTTTTTTCCCAGCATGCAAAGAGTAATTAACTTTACAGTTTTCTGAAGGAAAATGATTTATGGATATATTATAACATCATTTATGATTACCATTCAACTCCTAACTGTCTACAGTTGACCTCTGACCTCTAGATATAGTTTTACATCATCCGGGAGAATTCTTTCCAATTTACTGGACATGTAATAAAACAAGTAGTAACTCCCCAGTGGCCATGCACTGTATCTAGTGTTCTAGCAATGTTCATTAAGGCAGACAATTACTGTGTGTGGGGGAGATGAAAGACAGGAGAATTTAAGATACTGTGATCATTATGTAAGCTGTTATAAAATTATATATCATCTACAGACAAAAGATGATCTCTTCTTTCTTATAATGTAGAAATTTTCCATTGTAGTTCAAACTTATACATGTAACATAATTTAAGGCCAGGATTTCCCCAGCCCCCTTTTATAGCAAGGTTTGTTCTTTAAAGCCTCTTAAAAATTCCTTTTTTTTTAAATCATGTATTTTTTTCCTTAAATCTTGTTTCCATAAAAAAGTTCTTTCTTTCCCTTTTGCAAAAATTCAAATTTATTTTTTCATCAAAATTCAAAGGAAGAGCCCCTTCCCTAACCTGAGAAAAAAGCCCTTAGGGTTCTCACTCTGCGATTTGCCATTTTAAAAATTAGCTCAAATTTTACTTATTTGAATTTTAGCTAAAGGATTTCTTGCCAATGATGTGCAATTTAGATCAAGTTTAGATCAAACAGTGGCATAAATCTGGCTAAGAGAAATTTTCAACCATGGTAAACCCTGTAATTTACCTTTCCCTACCTATATAAACAAGACGTTTTTATACTTATTTTATACATACCAGCTCTACTTGCAAACAAGATTGGTATGGCAGTTCAGTGTTGCATCTAGAATTTCAAAATTATGGGGAATAGTCCCCTGATCAACTGAAAAATGTGGGGGATTTGAAAACAATGTGGGGGACATACATTTACCTCACAATATGACGTACCGAAAAGAATTAATTTATTTTACCTTCAAGCATTTTTTACAGCTAGCGTCGGCTCAACAACGGAAATTGGAAAATAAAATATTGACGAATACTACAATACACACGCGAGATAACCAAGTCGGCTGCTACACGCAATTTAGTACGTATTTTAGTCATTACCACGAGTGAAAACAAACATGGCTGAAGCGTTCAAGATACGATGAAGATAAATTGAATAAGGTTGAAAAGATCATCAAATGCGCGACTTGGCGCGCATTTGATATAATTAAAATGCGCGATCTGCATAAAAAATGCGTAAAACGCGCAATCGTGTGGCCTAGATGCAACACTGTGCAGTTATTGGTATTTAAAATTATTTATTTGATTCGTTACCTATAAAAATTTATTCTTTTTAAAATATATTTCATATGGGCAAAGAATTTATTTCATGTTAACATTGTTGATCTCTCTACTATAGGATACAAAGAGCAAAAAAAAAATTCCATCTTCTCTTCAAAGGTCTAATTACTTACTATATAATATAAATAATAATGAGCCGCATCACGACAAAACCAACATAATGGGTTTGCGACCAGCATAGATCCAGACCAGCCTGCGCATCTGGGCAGTCTTATCAGGATCCTAGCTTTTCGCTATCAGTTTCTCTACTTGTTATAGGGTTTGTAAGCGAACAGCATGGAACAGCAGGCCGTCACACCATTGAAATTGGGAAAAAGAAAATGTCAAAATTGGGAAAAAGAAAATGCCAAAATTGGGGAAAAGAAAATGTCAAAATTGGGAAAAAGAAAATGTCAAAATTGGGAATTTTAGACGTAACAAATAATAACTATATTGAACATACATGTATAATGAACAATAGAAAATCTATCATTGATAGCCTTTGTATTGATATGTTCTAGTAGTATTAGTAATTTGATAATATTAAAGGGCTCCCTTTTTGATAAAAAAAATACTTTAACAAAGAAAATCAACAACAAAATAAATGCAGACTGAGGAATTTTGGAAGAACCTGAAGTTTTGGCACTGGGAATGAGTCTGTTTACTGGTACATGTAGTTTATATATATGTACAGTGTATAAAGATACAAGAGCTGTCTGTAAGACATAATGCTCAACTATTCTCAGTGCTTGACAGTAAGAAAAGGGGCATAACTCTGTAAAGAAGTACCTCAAAGGTACTGCACCTGTGTCCAACATATTATATTAATTGAGTGTAGTTTCAAGTCATGATGTGAAGTTTCAACCCATTACCTTGAGTAGTTTTGGAGATACTAACCTGCATGCAAAAGTTAACAGAAGTGTGACAGGACAGAGACTATGACAGCAACATGAGTACAATAGGTCTAAACCAAAAACAGCCTGGGTGTCCTTTCATACACTTACAGGAGTAGAGCATTCAAAGTTTCATAATGCTCTCTTGGAGGATTTATACCCATGTGGCAACATCACTTAAGCTGGCCAGAAAGCTATTTCTCTGTGTGGATTTTTACCCATGTGTCCACAACATTTAAGGGTACAAATTTAAGTCTTTTGAAATAAGCTGTTTGTTTTTCTGACTTTCATGCTGATTTTAACACATTTTGGTCATATCTCAGCTTTCCTGGTTAACTTACCAGTAATTACCAATTTTACATGGGTAAATCATGATTTGCTCTTCCTATTTTTATGCGTACATCATGGAATGAAAACGATTTATTTAATAGAATTTAAAACAAGAGGGCCATGATGGCCCTGAGGTCGCTCACCTGTATATAGGCCCCCAACCCCCCCCCCCCCAATGTTGCAGGGCCAATTTAACCCAAGGGCTTTTATTTGCACAAACTTGGTAGACACCCATAAGAAGATGTTTCATGCTAAACATCTAAGCTCTAGCTCATTGGCCTTTTTTAAAGAAGATTTTTTTTAAAGTTTTTACTATACACATATAGTTAAAAACAATGACACCCCTGGGGCCGGGCCAGTTTTGACCCCAGGGCTTTTATTTGAAACTTTGTAGACACTTACTAGAAGATGTTTCCTGCTTAATATCTAAACTCTAGCTATTTTGGTTTTTTCAAAGAAGATTTTAAGTTTTTGCTATACACATATAAAGAAAATCAATGACCCCCGGGGCGGGGCCAATTTTGACCCCAGGTCTTTTATTTGAACAAACTTTGTAGACACTCACTAAAAGATGTTTCATGCTTAATATCTTAACTCTAGCTATTTGGGTTTTTTCAAAGAAGATTTTTTAAGTTTTTGCTATACACATATAAGGAAAATCAATGACCCCCGGGGCGGTGCCAATTTTGACCCCAGGGCTTTTATTTGAACAAACTTGGTAGACACCTATTAGAACATGTTTGATGCTAAATATCTTAGCCATAGCTCTTTGAGTTCTTTAAAAGAAGATTTTTTAAGTTTTTACTATATGCATATAGGGAAAATCAATGACCCCCCGGGGCGGGGCCAATTTTGACCCCAGGGCTTTTATTTGAACAAACTTGGTAGACACTTATTAGAACATGTTTCATGCTAAATATCTTAGCTCTAACTCTTTTGGTTCTTTAAAAGAAGATTTTTTAAGTTTTTACTATATGCATATAGGGAAAATCAATGACCCCCTGGGGCGGTGCCAATTTTGACCCAAGGGCTTTTATTTGAACAAACTTGGTAGACACCTATTAGAACATGTTTGATGCTCAATATCTTAGCCATAGCTCTTTGAGTTCTTTAAAAGAAGATTTTTTAAGTTTTTACTATATGCATATAGGGAAAATCAATGACCCCACGGGGCGGGGCCAATTTTGACCCCAGGGCTTTTATTTGAACAAACTTTGTAGACACTCACTAGAAGATGTTTCATGCCAAATATCTAAGCTCTAGCTCTTATGCTTTTTTAAAAGAAGATATTTAAAGTTTTTTTCTTTCGGTTGCCATGGAGTTCTGCATGGAATTAAATTCTTTGAACAATTTTTAAAGGTGACCACCAAAGGAACATTCCTGTGAAGTTTGGATGAAATTGGCTTAGTGGTTTATGAGGAGATGTCATTTAAAGAAAAAGTTTACGGACGACGGACGCCGGACGGACGCCGGACGAAAAGCGATCACAAAAACTCACCCTGTCACTTTGTGACAGGTGAGCTAAAATACTTACTAGTAATGGTAATAAAGCTGCCCAATTTTAGAGGCTACTTCACCTATCTGCCATCGTTTTAATCCATACTTTACGTCTAAAACTTGCCTGTTAAAAACAAACAAGAAAACAGTGTCAATGCATCTTTTATTTCCAAGCATACAATATATGCATGCTGCTTTTTCAACTCAGTCATGCACTAAATATGTAAATGAGCATCAATTACATGTACACATGTGTAACTTTTGTTAAATTAATATAAGGTTTAGTATTAGGTTTTTCTGTTGTATATATGCCTGTTTTATGTATGTGGAGCAAACATATTCTACTTCTACTATCATTAAAACTAGTATATCTTAAATAGCATTTTTTACATATATTTTTTCATAGTTTTTTTATCATTTGATAACCTTAACAAAAGTAGTAACAGGTTTTCGAATTCAGGATAACAATTAGTTAAAATGCACACATGCATGCATGCTTTCTTTAATCATTTATAATTTAAGTTAAATAATACCCCAAGTTATTTAATATCCCACTATGGGGTGATACAGTGTATGTCCTGTTAAGCTTTATTGTTTGCTTTTTAATAACAAGCTTTTTAATTCCCAATTCAGGGAAAACAATAAACTTTTTCCCAATTTCACCAGTATAAAACTATAACATTGACTATTCTTTCCGAAAAATGGCCAAAAAAGTCAATAAATTTAATGATCATACAATAATAAAACATAGTAACCTGTGTTGCTGCTGAAACTTCCACAATTTTGTGTAAACATCAAATGTTCTGCCAAAGTAGGACTGCCATTGTTTATGACCATACTGAGGTAAATCTCTGAAAACACAAAACAACAACATATTCATCATCTGTAGACCATTTACTGGCGAAAACACACTTATTTTTGGGACCCTTCATCTTGTTTTTGTTGTGTCAAGCATGATTACACTAGAAATTATTCATGTTGTGAGAACCGCTTATCCGTACCTAAAACCCGTATTTACCCTCATCTTAATCCTGTTTAACTAGCATTCACATTTGTAGTTGGTGGGGTGCATGTACATTTTTTATCTTTTTCACTTGAACTGAGGTGGTATCATCATAAAGCTACCATTATAAAACCATATAATTTTTTATATATAATATATTGTACAAATATTTCAACAGTTGTTTGATTTACTTTAAGCTTATGTAATTTTTAATTATGATACAAACTTATTGATCAACCTCTTACATGTATGATTAATCAATACAAATAAACTATCAGTTTGTATTCACTAATTCAGAAGTTGTAAAGAGGTCGGGGTCTTTTTGATTTGTGAATGACAAAGCATGATTTTTTCTTGAAATTGTGAAGCTGCAGCTTTATGTTCTGTAAAATTGTGAAAGAAGAAACTTGTAGGAATATTGATACAATTTGCGACCAATAATTTCTTTATTTGATAGAAAAAAACCATTTACTTCAGATATTTTCACATGATAATTAAAAGCATTTCACAGAATCCTAGCAGGGCTCTAGCAACTGGGCGATTTGGGCGACTAAGTCGCCTAAAGTTTCATAACTTCGCCGAGTTTAAACATCAAAGCGAAAACGACTTCGCCGCGCTTTTTTACTGACCACATGTACATATAAATATCATACAGCGCATGTTAATTAAGTTAATCCTCGCCTCCAGGCATAAATCAAACTGAATCAGTGATGCACAGTTACAAACTCCTCGCAGCGGTTACTTCCCCTGATCTGTACAGTAACCACTGCCACCACAAGGAAATTCGGTCGAATATAGCCGGATATATTTTTTTCACTTTTAATTTTAAAATAGAATACTTTATATCATTTTAGTTTTCTTTCGTTAAATAGTTATGCTTAATGTACAAGAAAGTAAAAAAATATACGTATAAAAATTATTTTGTAAACATAACGAAAGATATTTTCACTGTGACACCGTATGCATATACCCAATGGCAGAATATAAACAGTTATTGAACGATTGCACAAAAAGATTTGATCCGGCACTTGTTTTAAAGTGATAACAAATTGTGTGTCTTGAACTTATTTTGTCTGGTAAGGATGTAATTATAAATCTGCCAGTTTGATATGGGATCCTTGGCGTTCTGAAACTGGCCGCCATGTTTTTGTCACATGATACAACTATCATCACGTGATTTCAGTGGTGGCAGTGGTTAAAGTAGCAAAGCGTGACGTAACCGCTGTGAGGAGTTTGGCACAGTTACTGCCGATAATTGACATCAATTAACACATTTTCAAAGTGACATGATATGCAGATGCATCGGACATTATAGCCATTTAATTCGCCGATGTAAACATCACATTTTTAAGCATAATTTTACGACACCTGCCACTATTTTATCAGCGAGTGTGAAAAGATTACACCCGGAATTGCATAGTAATTACACGCAACCTCACACAGACCGTGTAAATTTACTTGCATATAAATTAATACACACAGAAGCACAAGTAAATATTTTGATACCTGTTTGATAGTAAAAATGAAATTTGTTAAAGAACTTAAAAAACATTGACCCACATTAGACCAATTTTGGACAAGTCATAAACAGTAGTAAACTTTGTCTTCAAAAAGTTGAATAAACGTCGGTAAATTATGCGGTAAACTACAAATTTGAAAATTTTGTTTTACAATGCCTGTTGCAATAGCGGATGAATAACAATCTAAAAATAATCATTGGATATTTAATTTAATATAATCAAAATCAACAACAACTAGAATTGTAAGTGTTTCTGCAGGAAACAGACAAATTTTCATTTGTCACATATTTTCGCGATGCCGATTTTTACGATGAAAAAATAAAGTTACCAAAAGGAAAATTTGTTTTGTTAAAATGTGTCCAATAGCACTTAAAATGTAGTTTATTAATGAAAATTCCTTAAGGTATTGTTTACATTAATTTTGATTGAGAATTTTGCCAGTATGTGTTGTACAATGAATATTTTCTTAAGGGAGGGGGGTGTGTGGAGTTAATCAGGAAGAAATCATTATAATGGTCTGATGATAGAGGGTTTTAGAATTTATACTTCAAATATCACTATCAATAAATAGGTAAAACTCCTTTTTATAGATCAAATCAATGTGCTATAAGCACTTTTTCACTTCTCCTTATGTCGTCAAACTTCTCCCTGATAGGAGCTGAGGGAGAAGTCACTTCTCCCTAAAATTTTAGTCTAGCTAGAGCCCTGTCCTAGCTTTGAAAGGTTTGTCTCCAGCAGCCATAAACTTGCATACTGGGACGCTGAAATTAGCATCTTCATCTACATAATACTGCTTCAAAATTGTTTATGATTACACTAAGCTGGTATACATTGAATACATTGAGAGACAGCTATGAGATAAAAGGGAATCCAGGAATCAGTCCCTAGCTCTTATATATAAAAGGTTCTTTTACATGCCCAGTGTATAGCATTGATACATGCAAGGATTACCTGGATTTCTTACCAGTACACCTCTTAGCGTCTAGGTAGGTGGGAAACACTGAAAGTGTCTCTGAAAAACCCCAAGGGTGTTACCGAGGACCTCAGGAGTGACAGTCAGTGGTCTAACCGAATTATGGTGGTTTCGTCGAACTACCGGTTCGGCGAACTTAATTTATGAAGAGGTGTGAAAGTGGTTTCTTCGACCTTATGTTATAAAGTAATTAAAGGCAATGTAGACTAGTGATGTTCCGATTGTCGCAAGTCGCTGATAATCAGTTACTGTTATGTAAAGCGACAATAATCGATTCACAAAAAATTGTTCCGCAACGTCGTCGAAAATGTTTAAAGTGTCAAAACGAATTAATTCTGACGGTAATTTTCTTTTAGGAACACCTCGCCGATGGCAAAAAAATTATCTCAGAGACAATTTGGAGTTGAATAGGATCAATACGTGATGTAAACAATAGTAATATAATGTGATGTGAATGTTATTATTTGACATCCATTGGAAAATTAAATCTATTTCGTAAAATAATAACTAAATAGGGTTAAAACTGTGTTGAAAAGTGCTAAATGAAGTTCATATTACTGAATATAATCAAGTGCCTTGGGAAAAAATGTTTCTTCCCTATTTCTTTTTAACGCGACTTTAATCGGAAAGTAATCGATTATGTCCCATCCGATTGAACCGATGATCGATTGGGACAAATTTCATCCGATTTCCATCACTAATGTAGACAATGGTTCATATATATATAAAGTGTTTTATCATCTTGTCTTTAATTGCATGAATACGTGTGATAAACCACACATTAAAACCCACGATAATTGGCATGCCCATTATACAATAGATATTGTTCGCACAATACAGGGTTTCTACTAGGAATTTTTATTTAAGAGTCCCAGGGACTCGTGCTCATAAAAAATGAGGGTCCCAGAGAAAAATATGAGGGTCCCAGGCCTAGACATTAACTTTTGAATCAGTTTGTCCTGTCGGGCAAGTAGTTTTTAAAACTACTAGCCCTGACCTAAGACTTACTTGTCCTGACCTAAAAATGGTAAAAATGTATAAATTAGAAAAACAAACAAGCTCATACATTATTAAATACTTCTTGTATTAGGTAATAAACTGGACATATTGTTTATGAAATTGATTGTTAGTTAGACACAAATATTTTTTGTATTTAGTAGTTTTCTAAAACATCGGTTCATCTGTTTATTCAATGTGAATATACTACGGTCATGTACATTTGTTGATATAGGAAACAGAAGGAAAAATATGAGCATGCGCCGCGGTAAGGTAATTCCCCGTTCAATCATCAAGTCAACAGCCGTAAACGAGTCTTCGTTGTGTTCATAATGTTGTTATATTAGATTAACCAATAAATCATTTTAAATGCAAAAACTTTATCAATTATATTTAAAGATCAATATGATTATTTACATATTTTCAATGATATCTTTACATGCAAACATCAAAATTTAAACAACAGCTAACCCGGGAATTACCTTGTACAAAATTAGATATAGTCTATTATTAGAACGGGGTATTACCTTACCGCGGCGCATGCTCATATTTTTCCTTCCGTTTCCTATATCAACAAATGTACATGACCGTAGTATATTCACATTATTGATAATGATTCATGGTGTATTTTGTTTTAAAGATGTTTATAAATGAAAAGATGTTATTTCTATTCATATTGTACATGCATTTTGTCAATGATGCTTTTTATTTTCACTTGCCCTGTCGGACAAGTGCTTTTCAAAATAACTTGCCCGGACCAAACTTTTAGTTGTCCCGGGCAGTCGGACAACCGTTAATGTCGAGCCCTGGGTCCTAATCATTTATTACTTTAAAGTAAGGTATTACTTATATATATTGTCTAGGTTTAATTCTTTACATTTATATACATTGTTCAACTACATGTGCATTTTTATTGACCTTGTTATCGATAAATAAAATGAAAAAATATAAACCATTTATCATTCATTGTTACTTTTTATTTTTTCATTTCTTTCATTTGGCTGAATGTTTGTGCAACCTGCATAAAGTCAAGATCTTTCACATCTGGTCCGACTAATTTTATCAATTGTTTAACTGCATACGGACAAATGTATCTACTATTTTGGAAGTTCAAACATCCATTTTCCGAGGCAAATGGATTACATTTTTTGGTTGAGACGCAATGGCTGCATTTCATATCCGTGGTCTTCTCGTTTTGGACGAGCCACGGGTAAGTTAACTTAGCCACTTTTCATTAAAATTGGGGGAGCAGCCGACATGTTTTACGATTTATTTTATAACAAAAAACGCATAGACTGGGACGCTTTTTTAAGGTCGACTAAATTCTAGTATGCGCCGTTTTATTCCGTATTAAACTGAAATTAATTGAAAGAAAGATAACTCTGCTCATTCAATATTAGAACCCGTCTACCAAATTACGTCATTTCCTTTAAAGAAGCGGAAGGAATTTCCAAATGATATTTACAGAGGAAAAATTAATTTGCGTCCCCATGGACGCACACTTCGAGTAATTGAGGGTCCTAGGTTACTATTTTTGCGTCAAGGACGCAGGAAATGTGCGTCAATAGAAACCCTGACAATATAAATTAAGTTCGCCGAAACCACTACCTGTTTTATTTTATAAGATCAGTTTGCCGAAACGGTAGTTTAACGAAACCACATCACCCGTCTAACCAACTGAGCTATCGCGTCACCTCCATCAGGAACCCCGAGTGGTGAACAATTACAAATATTGAAATACTTATCTTTACAGAAAAAAGCTACATTGTATAATACAATTCTGTATGCAGCACTGGTTTAAACATCAGGATCTTATCAGCAGATGTCAATTCGTTAATAACTAGGAATTTGCAATTTTGACATTCATTATTTAATATTTTGACATTGATTTCTTTTTCAAACTTATGTCAACAATAACTATAACACATAAACATTAATTAAAGAAGATGCTTATTCTAGTTTTAATTATACCTCAATCCATTAAACAGCTGCTTTGACTTTTCCAGGAGATGACAAAATTCATTGACAATTCTCTTCTCATTCTCATCCATTGGTGGCGCAGTGCCTTCCTCAGACATTTTTGATTTCTTAAATTTTTACACCGTCCTTACGTTATAAAATAAAAACTGCGAAGAGGAACGGCAAACAGTTAAAGCAATCACTTGGCATTCAATATTTAGTCATTGCAATCTCAAATTAATCACACATACGATAAATAAACTGAAAATATTTCAGTTTTTGTGTCCATGCAAAAATTAAAGGCGGTGCATGTAAAATTTGTATCAGAATATTGACGAATTGTAAGGTAGTACGCCACTAAATAATTTGCTCTTTTTTTTCTTAAAGCCTCTGCTGCCTGAAGTGTCTTATTAAAATCTTGGGCTTAAAATACTGGACCGGTAAAATAAAAGATGTTCCTGTCCACGGATTTATATTACAAATATTATAAATCCGTGTCCTGTCGTAGTTAACAAACTTTTTGTTTCAATTTTGAAAAAAGAATAATTCAAATTCCATGAAGAGATACGTAGGCCACTACATATGTTAGTTTATTCACAGATATTCAGACAATTATTATATTAAGTTCCATGGTTTATTATGCACACGTAATGATAAATATTGATGAAATAAAATACGTATTTTGACTTTCCGTATTTTCACTGTAAAATTTATTTTTCACTGCGCACAGTGAAACATTTTTTCAGTATATTTACTTGTGTCTTAGCTGATTACTTTCTTCTAAATTCAGCCAATACACAAAATTTCTGGGGAACTCTGTCAAAAAAGTACAATGTACATAATAAACAGAAATTTCAAGTGTTTTTCCTATAAATACAGGATTTATTTCCATATTGTTATATGAAATTCATTATATTTCACCTACTGTCACTCGCGAAATCTATTTTCGTACTACTCGACGAAAATAGATCCTGTATTTACAGAAAAAAAAAGAAACTTGTATATCCTCTATATATTTCCCTATAAGCGAATAGCCCACCCACAAAATCATTGTTAAACGTTAATTTTGAGAAAAAAATCAAACAAACAAAAGAAAAAACGTTAGATAAATAAAAAAAAGCTTTAAAGTAGGACGGTAGTTGCAATTACCACTTCTTTCGGGCCTTTCCATGAACAGGCTTGAAATAAAAAAAAAAAGCCTGCAACATTTTCAATTTTCTGTTTCGGGCATTCTTAATTAAGGGATTTCTAAAAAGTCCCCCGTACATTAATCAATCAGTTCTATGCATTCTTTTATTCAGGGACCATACGCCACTTTTCACATGGTCCAAATGTGTCGCCACATCTGCGCATATTTCTAAATCCAAAATTTCACTATTTTCATGTATAAATGTTGAATATTTCTTAGGCCGTTGCAAGGGGTACGTTTCTTGCAACTATCACTAGCGTCCATGATCAGACCCAATCAAACCGATCTTGCAACATTTTCAATTTTGCCGTTTTGGGCTTTCTTTAGGGATTCTGTTTTTCTTTTATTTAACTGACCCTTGCACGTATTTGTCTATTAAGACGCACTTATTTAAATAAGTTTTACAATGGTTAGATAAATGTTTTTAAAAGACTATTTATGGGAAATAGACAGTCACAAATTTTCGAATTACACAGGCCTTCTCGTTGGATGAAAATGTAGGTCAAAGAAATTATATAGCACGAATATATTTTATCGTGCGATCACGAGGAAATTGATTCACTTTCATTTACAGTACTTAAATATACGCTGTGCTTCGGAAATTCTTTTCTTGTCACGATTTAAAATACATTAAATTAAAACATAGGGTGGTTCCTGTTTACTCATTCCATCAGGTTACAAAACAAGACAGTCTTGCCATCATAGATACAAACACATTGCCACATCAGTCAAGATTCGTACAAATATTCATTTTACCATAGAACAATCAATCATTCAATGGAATATTTTATACAGAAGACACAGTAGAGTCATCCAGATCAGTTATTATTGTGCCTCTTTTGGCGATATTTTAAAATTTTCACGTTTGTAAGAATATTTAACTGGCATCCACATGTTATATTCAGTGAATTAAAAGAATATGGTTTTCGTAAGAAGAAGAGAGGGAGAAAAAAATAATGTAATTTTGAGCTTGGAAAAGAATATAATTTTCAGTTATAAAATAGTAATATTTTGAGCTTGAAAAAATGTAATTAAAGCTTTGAAAAGAATATAATTTGACATTGAAAAAGAATCTAATTTTGATTCTATAAGACAAGGCGATTAGGGGACTCTGTTTTGGACCAGGAACAAGTGTCTTATTTTGCCGGAAACAAGAGCGTCTGAACTTTCCAATGAATTTTTATTATTAACGACATTTTCTTTCTCCATAACAGACAGTTTCGTACAAGTTTGCTTTTTTCATAAATTCAGAAACCTTCACAACATGGCCCCTTTAGTTGTTTTTCATAGTTACACTGTAGACACCATTTGAATACTTAAGGGGTTGAACCGTTCAATTCAGGTTTCAAATTATGATTAGTCATAAAACAATGATCGCGAATAAGCAGTATCTGTAACGATATATCGCATACATGAAAATATTAGTGTCATATAATGTCATGTCGGCCAGAAAAATGATGAAAACCTGGCCGGTTCGGAACATTGTCTCCATTATTTCTCGGGATGTACAGATACTGGTCATTTCTTCCTTACTTAATGCGGCCAGTTAATGCTTGGTTTTGAAAATTATTTGTTTGTCCTCGTAAGGTTCCATTTGAATGCAACCAAATTGTTAGTTCCTACGTTCAAAGAAAAGTTTTCCTTCTAGTCTATCTATCTTCCATTAATGTCAAACCCTTCGAGAGGACGTAGACATAACTCTAGACTAGTCACTTCAGAGACAACTTTGAGATACAAGGGAATCCGGGAACCTGTCCCTAGCTCTTATTGGAAAGACCCATTGGTTTTTTTACATGCGAGGATTACCTGGATTTCTTACCAGTACACCTCTAGTTAGGTGAGAAACACTGAAAATGTTTCTGACAAATCCTAAGGGTGTTACCCAGGATCGAACCCGGGAGCCCAGGAGTGACAGCTAGTTGTCTAACGAACTTAGCTATCGCACCAACTATGTCCACGGAGTCAGTATTACAACCGGTGTAACATTAAAAGTTGACGCCGTTGAAAATTTACGAAAATTTATAAACATTGGTCATTTTTAAACGTTGAAAACTGAGCCTGGGTGAGTTGGGAATTGATTCTGCCAACAATTAACATTAATTTTTTATCAAAAAGTCGTTGAGAACTGATCCATCGTTAAATGTTGATTAATTATAACAGTCAGTTTCAATTTTAGTTAAACGAAAAACGCTGGGAAGAAACATAATTTCTCACAGGCGTCATCACAAGCACGAAAAATGCACCAACCTTCCTATTGACCAGGAGAAGTAACCGTTTGCGGTTACACTACAAACATTTTGCAGCGGTTACTTCCCCTGACCAGTTGGTAAAAAACAACAACAAAAAACAAAACAACTGAGCCCCAGCTGCAAACGCACTTATATATATTAATAAGAAAATTAAATATAACACGGCTGTTGTAGATCCTTAACTTAATATGCATCCTAAGAGAGGTCAAGATGGATTTTAACTAATGTGATAGTAACAATAAGAGACCGTAACTCGACCCCCTGTGGAAAAACATAAACATACATTATTCTGCTTGCAATTGGCAAATGCTCATCACTTATGTACAGATCTTAAAGGAATACAAAAATATTACTATGTATGACCATTGGCATATTTCATCACTTATCAATGTTCAAATATGGAATGCCTAGGCCTATAGTTGAGCAGTTTTCAACGGGGGTCAACATTTCACGCATGGGTTGGGAAGAAGTCAAACGTTGACAATTGATGACGTATATTTGCAGCTGGTTGTTGTTGTTGGACACCGACACAGTAAAGATCATACGGCGACGTTCCAGCTTTACTGGTGGAGCAAGACCTTAGCTGCCCTTCCGTTCATTATTTTAGGCAGGAATACCTGAGTAGAACCACCGACGTTCTGTAAGCTAGCTGGATAGCTTCCTCACATGAAAGAATCCAAAGTGAAAGTCCCTGTCGGGATTCGAACCCACAGCGGTATGGGGAAATTTGGGTCATATTTAATGTAACACCAGGGTAAAACTTTTACGTACAAATTATTGTGCATATTTTCTCTCATTACCAACTTGAGATAATTGTTGGTCACTTTCATACTTATTACCAAGACTATTATAGGTCACTGTCTAGGGTCGAGACATATAGCAAGGATTTCTACAGAATAATTGCCGTTTGTGAAGTTAGAACATTTCTGGTTCGAGTGACACCACTTGGACCTTAATATATGTCTCTGTAACCATAATTGAATATCACTTTCCAAGGCCCATAACTTTTCTTTTGATTCAAATAAATTATGGCCCTTTGTAAACTTAGACCATTCCTTGTTTCTTGAAAGCGTTTCTGTACTCGCCAGTACTTGTGTCACAAAATATAATTTTCGCAGTAAGGCTCAAGCCTTTAACTGGGTACATCTATATGTGTAGGTATGTTTTTCCTAAATTCTTCCAGTAGAACTTGCTTTGACTTATGTTGTTGAGAAAAGTTTAATAATGTTAATTAAACCATCTTTACCTGGGTGTGCTGGACTAACAAGTGCTGTTGTCACAAAATTACGGCTATGACTTTTCAAGGACAGTGTAAACATTAAGGATTAATGGGTCCGTTCCCAGCCTTAAAATCAAGGCTTCTTAGTAAATGATAAACTCTATTCAATTTAAAATGTTTTATTTTCAAAGACATAAAAATATAGGTTTATAGATATGAATATTTTATAAACAATCAACATAAATTCTAAAACAACAAAATATGCTATTAACATATCTTAATTGTTTAACACTAAACTAACAGAAAGTCATAATAACATAAAAATAATTAAACTATACACACAGTTATCTCTCTTGATGGAATAGCTTATTCAGATTACAGTTAGAAGTTTTTGCATGCACTAAAAACATTAGACAATGGTTAAATCTTAAAATTGTGAAAAATAAAGTTAAACTTGAAATTCTGTCAGTTCTTATTGTAAATATACGATAGTTTAATTCTTTTTTGTTCGTTTCTTTTTAATTTGCAATCAACTTTTGTAGAGGAAACAATCTTGAATTAACTTTGAATGCCATATATCATACTGTAATAAATGTGTATTATAATCTACTTGTATTTACTTCGCTACTTTTTAGCAAAACTAAACTCTTCTTAAGTTAAAGAAATGTTTTCAGTTGTAAATTAAATTCTATTATCTATCTAGTTTAGGGAAATTGGATTCATAGTTATTAATATGCATGTACTTTTACAAATCAATCAATGTTACAGCTCAAACTTTAGATACTGAGTATCCATAAAATTACTTGTTTTAAAGGTTTTAATCTTGGAACATCAGTGATAGTATATATATTAATTGTACAAATTAAGTGATTTATTATAATCTAAGACACTTATTTTAGCATTGTACATGTATTAGTAAATTTGTAAAAAATAAAATAAAACTACCCTCAAGTACAAATGCTTATGTTTTAGCTGATCATTTAAAAACCCTTAAACTACCGTAAAGCTACAAATATGACTTATGCATTTAAGACATACAACCTTGCACTTGAAATTCACAAAAAGTAATGTCTAAAATATCATTATGTAAAAAAAAAGTCATTACTCTGTTTTATAAGTATACAGTGTACAGCATAAATAAACAAAATATTAAATAAGACATATTCAATTGCGTATTAAAACATGCGAAGAATTTTCGGAATAATGAATTAATATATGTATGCGTTTCTGTATTTTTAAAATTTTACTTTTTTCTTGTAAAAAATGTTTGCTCATATGGAAAAGTGTCACTTTAATATACACAAATATAAATACAAATATGGACAGATATTATGAAACACCTTGTATTCTAGTGTTGATTGTGAATCAGTGAATCAACAATAGAAAAAAAGCGATTTTATATATTATAATACATGTTTATTAATACATTAATGCTCGCTTGAATAAACTAAACAATTGTGTTGAAGTTTCAATATGTTATAATGTTAGAATTAATTAAAATGTTTTCCAGTAGAAGAAAACGTGCATTGACAATACAGTATTGAATGAGTGTATGTTCACGCCTGGCAAACTGTCGCTCCACTTCAAAATTGTGGTGTACGGTAAAACGAGCGAACGGCATTACCGAGATAGAGCGGAAGGCCGATTGTAAGTATTGTTTATGTTTTTGTCTTGTTATTTATCTAAATTGTATTTTTTCGAAAAACGGAAAATGTAGTTCCGTGTAGGATTGATTTAGGCTTCCAATGATCTTACCTGTTACAAAAAGAAAATTATGTTAAGCCCGGGAGAACTTTTCTCCCTGGCGAAGCGAACGATGATTTGTAGAATATTGAACTTCCCAACCATAGAAATGCCATACCTTTTGGATTTCTTGTAAAAAAGTGTATTAGTAAATTATCAACCCGTAATAAGAACTTGCTCTTCGTGCAAAATTTGCAAAATAAATTACTCCTGAAGGATTTCTTAAATTTGTAAATCGATATTTTTCGAAAGTAGTGGCGCGAAAGGGCAAGAGATGGAGCAAAAGGTTCGATGTTGAGCGCAAGGCGATATTAATTTGACGTATTAGGAGGAGCGTAGTCGATGGTTTTTATAAATAAAAGCTATAGAAGTTTAAATAGACATGATCAAGTGTTAAGACCGAGATATGTATACCTTTTACAGAGAACTAATTTATTGTGATATCCTTTCAACGACTATATATTTTAGAAAAGTTCTCCCGGGCTTAATATAATTTTCTTTTTGTAACAGCTTAGATAATTGGAAGCCTAAATCAATCCTAAAGACAAAAACATAAACAATTACAATTAGGCGTTTAAATCGGCCTTCCGCTCTATCTCGGAAATACCGTTCGCTCATTTTACCGTACACCACAATTTTGAAGTGGAGCGACAGTTTGCCAGGCGTGATGTTTAATACTGAATTTATTGAATGATATGCAATAAAATATCATACCCGCCTATGACTAGCGTAATATTACATGTATTTCAACTAGTTCAATAAAATAAGTTATGACGCTTTACAAATAATATAATATTCTATTAATCACAAACCTGAAATAAGAACGCTGGCGTGTGCTTATGTTAAATTTGAAAAAAATGATATGATGTCATGTCCAAATAAATGCACGACAGTACTTAAAACGGCACGATTATAATATATAAACTAGAGACATCTACATGATATCAATATCTACAATCTAACATAGATCTGAAACAAATATACATATATATGTAATGAAGTCCATGCTTTTAAAATGACGTCACATTTTACGCCATAATCGTGTCAGCATTTCACCTTCTCTAATAAGTATGTACATATTCGTCGCCTTATTCTAAAAATGTCCTAACTCCATTTTTACCAAAAATGAGATAACTGCACATTTATTTTAGTATTAGTTTGTTCTATCTCCAAAACAAAACTTGTGAAGATTTACGTCATACTTTTGTAGATATAGCGTCTGTATTTTGTTCTATGTCCAATGGAAAGCTTTGCTGTTAGCCTTTTTTCGTCGTATCTCCAACACATGTAACACTTTTAGGCTAATCTTTCGTGCCAGCCAATCAAGTTGAAAAATATATGTCATGTGACCTGAAGGGGCCTGACAATATAATTGTTCTAACTCCAGTGATAACAACAACAATCGTATCTAAATCAGCCAGCTAACTAGGAAAGTAACAGTTAAAAAATGATTTCTGAAGCATGTAAGTAATATATTTTAGCTTTTATACGTTTTTAAGTGAATTTATATTTTGTTTTTTGTATTTGTTTCATAGTATTATCATTCTTTTATATATATTTCTCAAAGTTTCACAATCACATAGTTTCGGATAACTATATTCGGATATTCGTATTAACTATTTGGAACTATTTGGAGTATCGAACATTGTTGTTGTTTAATTGTTAATGATAATATTTGGTCCATTTCAGGTCAGACTTACTTACATTATCTGACGTTGTCCTTACAGAAATGTTGTCTCTTAGTACTTGTGACTGCAGTTAGCAGAACTTCCACAAAACTATGGAATTTTATATCAACAACATCAAGTCTGTGGTGAAGTTTTGACTTGCCGTCAGTTTCAGATAAATCATTGTTTAAAGTCTTAAAATATTCACAAAATAAATAGATAATTAACATTCCAATGGGATCGGAATACCACTGTCTTGTCAAAACATAGATTTTAAGTTTGCATGCGAGTTTCAGTGTTCTCATCAATGATTATATTTATTAGATAATAGCAGAATTCTTAAAGCACAATACGGCATGATCTAAAATGTTGCCGGCTCGGTTTGAGTTAGCCTGTTCATGGAATGTCCAGTATCTACGTTGTGCGACAAACATCAATATGGGAGATCGCAAAATTCACTGGATGTAAAATCTTGAAAACGACGATTTTGCAATCTTGAAAGATTGTTAAGAACTTGAGCAGATATTTTTTCATACGTCGATATTAAACCACAAACAATACTTGAGACTTTGAATGCATGTGGTATTGACTTTAATTGTGTGAATTAAAAAGAATTATTGGTAACATTTTAACATTGATAGAAACGATCGCAAATGTAAACTATGTATATGTATTGAATCAGAATACCACTTCCTTTTATGTTGTCCAATTTATACTGTTATAAGAACCAAATATTTAGGAAACATTTCATGGCCTACTATACAAAAATTTTCGACTATAATGTCCACTAATAACAAAAAGCTTATTCTTAAATGTGCTCACTATGTTCATAATGCATTTAAGTTGAGGCAACAGTCTCTTGAAGATGTAACTGCTTCTTAATTAGTTTCATTCTTGTACTCTTTTTGTTATATATTGTATGATGTAATGTTTGTAACTATTTAACTTTTGGCCATATTTGTCATGATACTCTGTTAATGACCAAAGGTAATGTTTATTTGCCGATTTGCCAATAAAATGAAATGAAATGAAATGGTAATATAATTTATATCTGTATCATTTAATCACAATATTAGAGATGGTTACAATCATTTCATTTTTCATAATGGTTCAAAATATGTCAGTTTGTTTTAGCAAGTTCATTGATTAAAAATTTTGTTAAATGTTTGTTTTTCTTTTTTTATGGCACAATTTTATATTGTTATTATCGAGAAAGGCCCAAGTTGGAGATCACCTGAATGAATTTACACTTTGACATAGTATTTTACGAAGATAAAGTGATTCAGTGTCAGCGGTTCAACCACTCTGGCTGAAAATGATCTTTAGAATGTAAAAATCTACTTATATTCTATAGTAAAATTATTACTCTTAAAAAATGCTAACTCAAAAAGTATTTACAATTTTAGCCTTACTTTGTCATATCTCCGCAAACTCATTTTTAGAGTAATTTTTTTATCTAAAAATAAACATTTTTGGTCTATCTCCAATTTTTTTTTTAAATTTTTACAATTACTGCAAGTTATAAAGGTATATAACAAAGTGCTTTCATCACATGTTGACATCTATAATACCAATCCAGAAGTCCACACTGTTAGGAGTTATTAAATAAAAGTTACAACGTCTTGAACCTTTAACCCCTTTTTCCCAAAAAAGAGGAAATTGTAGATACACCATTTTTAGAATAGGGCGACGAATTATGATTATAACATTTTTACAAATAAGATGAAAAAATACATTAAATCACGGATTTATATTACTATAAATCTGTGATTAAATATATACTTTGCTCATTTTTTGTAAAATACTTTTATTTTTTTCTATTGAAATCTAGTAAATTTTTCCTAATTATATCTAATATGGATTAGGGAATGTATAAACTATACTTGGGAAGCTCTTTTCCTATTACTTCTTAAACTAATTTTGTCTATATTTCTTATGAAACTGCCAGTTTAAAGGGACTCCACTGAGGTTTAAAAGCCTAAAAACACAACATTTGATCTTTTTACATAAATGAGCTGGGGTAATATATGCAAAAAATAGTTAAGAAATATACTTTGAAATAAATTGAAACTCGTACTTTTATGCCTTTCTTTGCTCGATTTGAGTGAAAAGCATTTAAACGCTTTTCATTTTGGGTCATTTTTTACAATTTGAATAATTATTCTGCAAAACGAAGTGCGCGAATGATCTGAAATTTTGCACAAGGATTAGTGGTCTAAACCTACATCAAATGGTACATTTATCTACAAAAAATATTTCAGTACGTTCATGTAAAAAACCCTCAGTGGAGTCCCTTAAAAATTTAATGACACCATGCATTTATACTGATATTACCTGTAGTCTGTAGAATTTAAAACAGAAAATATCTTCTCTGTGTGTATTCAAAAGATGTTTATTATACATTTTAAAATAGGCTTTATAGTAATAATCAGTTTGTTTCTTTTCAAATATGAAATTTGGGCATAATATGTATTTAATGAGAACTCATAAGTATAGTGTATATACATCTATATTTACAAAAAATACATTGTATCAGACTAGAACATTTTGTAAACAACATTGACAATTAATATATATATTGTTGTATATACAAATCTGTATCAAATCAGCGCAACCCTCTACATATAAATACATCTATGAGTAACCAAAATATATAAATGCAAGGACAAAAGAAAACAATAACTTTACAGAACAATCAAAATATTCAACCAATGTTGAATGAAAAACAAAATGACGAGAAATCCTAATATTGCATGATTGTATATCACATTTTTATAATGGTGCACATTTGTAACGTCCCTTTTCATTGGACTTATAATTTTATATACACGACTGATTTCAATTTATGAAGACATCTCACTTTTATCTCTAAAAAGATGCTTGCTGTATATTATAAACTCGTAATAAATTTTTTTCTCACAGGTTATATGACTGTAAAACGGTTGTTTGCAATATAATCATTTATATAGGGCCATATAACCTGTCAAAAATCTATAGAACTAATAAAATATGGCTGCAATTATTTATGAAGACATTTTCCCATTTCTTCATTCTAAGGAATTAGGTTGTTAAATAAATTCGTTTGAGATTCTTGACAGGATATATGGCCGTGCGATATAACCAAAGTCAAGCGGGTCAGGTTATAAAATCTCACAAGTGATTGTGATGGGCCATATAACCTGTCAACAACCTTTATAACTAATTTTATCATACTGTACATGTGTAATGTCAACTTGAACAGGACATCATCTATATACAAGGTTGTTGCACACTCAAGATATATAGTCCATTTTAGAAAAAGACAGAAGCTGTGCCATTATCATAAATATGTAATACATAAAATCTTCTGACAGAATACAAGTAATAAGTATATAAACGTCAAGATTATCCAGTGAAAAGCGACCTTATAAATGTGTAGGATTATAACTGTCCATATAACCTGTAAAAATCTAAATTACTAACTTATATACATGTACATATCAATCATGAGAAAATATATCAATGTTAATACTAACATCACGAACAGCAAAATAGAACATGTTCACTTATCTTATCTATACATATAGAGCATCAATTTAATAACTTTCAAGTTTCCTTTATGTCATCAGCAACTATTACTGCAGAAAAATGAATGAATAAAAATAAGCGCGAAACTATCATCAAAATCCTACAATAATACAGAATTCCAGTCTAATAGTACAATAAACATCTATACATATACCAGGCTTTACAATCATCTTAATAGTAAAATCATTTACTGTTTAACAATTCTTGATATATCACTTCACTCTTAAATTGCAAAAAATAGTATTAATGCAAATATTATGAAGTAAAAATATTTCGAATCGACTTGCTTAAACTAGATTTTTTTTCTACATAAGTTTAATCATGGCTTAGTGTAATTATAGCTGTGGTTACATTTGTGTTTTCTACCGGTAGGAATTCAATTCACTGATAAAAGAGTTTCTTAGTTCTTAAACATTTGACAGCGGTCATGGTGTAATTTTCTTTGATGTGAAGTTGCATTGATGAAATCAGATATCAGTATGGTACTTGTGATGCAAGTTTGTATTTTTACACAGTTAAACCAGGAACAAGAAGCATACACATGGTACTGGTGATGAAACCATGTTTTAAACAATTTGCTTTTGGGTTTGTTTTCGTTAAGCCGGGAACCAGGAGTAAATTTCTCATCATCCCTGTAGATTGGTGAAGCTGAAATTCTGGAAAAAGAAATAAAATAAATGAATAATTAAACATAATAAAATACAGATGTAAGTATTTTCTTAACATATTTTATGTGCTTTTTTAGAAATATCTATGGTGAATACCTCGTATGTATCAAATGCAAGATTCCAGGCACAGTGGCCTGATAGCCAGCTGAATAAAAATGTATTTGTTTATAAAAGAACAAGCGGACATCCAAGTAGATACACCGACCTTCCATAAATGATTATTCTTAATCTAATCTTAAAGGAACGAGAAAGGAATTTCCCATTAGTGCAGTTTTTAATATAAGAGTACACAGTACATTACCTACGAAACTGGAAAAATTCCATTTATTTCTATTAATTAGACTACACAACAGTACAAATGAATCATGCCTAGGTGATGGAGGAAAAAATATTCTTTTAAAGAAAAACCTCTTTACTTTGCTTCGTAAATTTGTGAGATGAGGCAAATTGTCAGCAATATCTTCCTGGAGGCTATCTTCGAGTACCATTTTTCTATCTCCATTTGCAGTTTATTGAGCGGAAAATCATTTAAGATAATATAAGAATTATTACATTGGCAAGAAAGAAACATGTCTATGTTGATAAGTAGTTCATTTTCATTGTTTTGGTGTCATCATTGATTCTGCATCACAAATATTCCACGGCCGCTGACAAGTGATATTAGACATATGATATGACCGAATGTTCAATATTTTGTTTTCTGTGAAAAATCTGTAATGAAAGACGTCTGTAATAAAAGATATATATATAAATATATGGTTTATATATATATACATATGGTTTATATATATAACCTTATGGCTGCAACTAAATATACTTCTCATGCAACTAGTTAAACTAGTTATAACCAAGAACGGTCGGCACATTCATGCCAATTGCTCATGGTCGTACTGTTTATAATTTCAAATTTTCAATATATAAGTGCTCACTATAAAAATCTATAGATGTGTTAAATTTCAATCTGATATCAAAATAATATCAAAAGTATTCACTATGAATAAATAAACTAATAGTTCAATTATTAAAGTTTAAACTTTTAAATTAAAAGCATATTTTAGAACACTATTCACTTTAAAAATCTAGTTCAGTATATATTGTAATAACCATATAATAAAAGTATAAACCTCTCGTACCTGTCAACTATTTCCTTTTTTAATGACGACTATTCAAATTGTATATGAAATAGTTCCGTAAAATCGTCCGTGCATTATTCTTTTCAATTAAATGTTTTCTATACTGTCACTTAATTAACTTCCAAATTGTCTATCATTAGTCTGAATGTAAATATACTGAATCGATAAAGTTAAGTTTGATAAGTCTCTGTTTTTTGTTTTGGTTTTTTCTAAGTATTTTCATTTACAATATTTAAATTAATGTCTTCAGCTTATTTCACAATGTTTTTCTTTTTTGGTCTTTTCTGAACTTTTTTCCAACTTAACGACGCTAAGCCAGTCGTCGTCTCGTATCACATTAAATGTTTGTGATCTCCGAATATTTTCTCTAATACGGTCATACTCTGTGAACGGTTTTATGTAACCCATCTCTACTGTAACTGTCTGCGGCAGATTTTCCAGCAGGGTAATCTTCTGTAAACTTCCTGCAGACATATCTATCTCCTTCAACTCCAAATGAGCAATATTCAACATGTCACATGACAGTATTAAAGAACTTTCATCTAGATTGATGGACGACAACTTAACATTAACTAATGACGGAGTCGTTATATTTAAGTGTAATCTAGGAAAGTTCCGCAACTTTAACTTTGTTAGTGTTGAGTGTTGAGACACGTCTAAGTTCCATCTCTCACACTCATGGCCGACGTGTTCTTTACATTTTAACCCCTTTAATGTTAATTCTTTCATTAATTTTTGATGGTAGACAAAATTGAATATTGTTTCCATTATTTTGTGAGATAACGTGAAGCTGCTAATATGTAAATATTGTAATTTTTGACATCGGGCCAAATTTTCATTCAGAGTTTCTTCACCATTTGTCCATTTACCAGTCCGCAAAGTAACACTTTGCAAACTGGGAAACAATATTAGATTGATCTCAGCTTCCTTCTCCTCGTCATCTTCATAAAAAAGTGTCTGTATATGACATAGATCTGTGAGAGAGAATAAATCTATAAGTTCATGTAATTTTCTTGAAGTATTAATGGTGTCTATATAAAGGGATTTTATGTTGTGTTTATTTTGTTTTAATAAACGTTGTAACAGTTCACTGTGCTCGTTGATCGCGTCAATGAAGAAATCTTGTAAACATAATTGAATATTTTCACTTTCAGGCATTTCTTGCAAACACGACATGAACATTGTCTGTATAACATAAAATGGAATAGTGTATATGTAGTGTTCGACACATGTCCTTATCCTAAAGTCGCGCGTTTTCTCGTCTTCATTTCTCACAGTCATCAAGTCATTTGATATTGCACACATCCGGTCAGCATTCAATTTACTTATGAATTCCCAAATGTTTGACATGTCCAGAATGTCTTGAAGATTTCTACATTTTTCTAGAACAGTTTTCTGAGCGTCACTTTGTGAACTTATAAATATGGCAGCAAAGAATTCCTGAACTGTTTTGTGGAAAAACGATACTTTACTATACTTTTTTGTTAGTGTTTTGGATGTACTTTCAGACAACATCCCTGAGTGGAGTGTGAACTTCATCTCGTCTGTTGAGAGATATTTTTTGGCTACTGATTCAGCAAATACAAGCGTGTTTTCCTTTGTTTCATTGAGTAATGTATAAAAAGCTAATTTTCCTAGATTCACCAGGAGTAGGTAGTATTTCATACAGTTTTCATATTCAGCAAAGTATTTTGGGATGTCACTGGAAGAAATGTCCAGCTGTTTGAGTTGTCTCTGCTTCCGAGTCGTTCTCGATAAGAGTAGCTCGATCAGATTAACATAGATATCACATTTTGAATTTCCTATTTTAGCACCGTCGCACCATAAACAAATTGTAAATATTAAAAGTAGAGGCACAGAAGTAAGTTCGGCGTTTTTTCTACTATTTATTTCTTCTTTCAATTTTGTGACGTCTTTTTGTAATGCATCCTCACTTACCTGAGGTTTTAATATTTGTAATATCCTCCTTGTAAGGGTATCTGCCGAGTTTTTACTTAGTTTTGTAAGTTCTACTTTTTCGCCTATCTCACTCGACTTAAGTTGCAAAACATCTAATTTCCATGGTCGTGTGGTAGTCAGTATTGTACAATTTTCTCGGTCATTCCTGTGGGGGATCGATCGTGGCATTCTGGAACATTTCCTCTTGGGGTGGGTCCATTCATCCAGTCCGTCAAGTATAACTAGATATTTCTCATTTTTCAAAATCTTTAACAGGAAATCTTTTGAGGGTTCATTTTGAAAACCTAAATTTGAAACAATCGTTTCAAATATGAGATCATCTATAGAACATAAATTATACGAGTCTCTCAATAAGACTAGGAATAAGAAATCAAATTCTTGCATGCAGTCTAAATCATCCTCAGCAAAATATTGTGTCATGCCTTCATCTGGACAATTGAATTGACACCATAAGTTTGCCAGATACTTTGAAAATGCTGTTTTTCCTACTCCAGCATCAGCGGGTACATATATTTCTCGGTTACCTTTATGTACAGATTTGAACATCTCCGATAGCGATTTGACTGGTATTTTATCATCATTTCCCGTCTGTGTTGAGGCAATTGAGTTCAACTCTGGTCTGATATAGAAAGGAAGCAAGGGTGTGTCTTTCTCTTCAAAAAGTGGCGACAGAAAAATTTTACTGTGTCTCTTTTTGTAGAATACTATCAAACAATCTTTAAGTTCTGCAGAAATGAAATAGAAGAGTATGTATATACATCATTTATGTGAACTAAATATAAAAAAGATGATGTAAGAAAACTGTATATCTTATCATCTTATCAAATACAAATCCTTTTTATAAGAATGTAATTTGTGTATCACGAATATTCTAATTTTATATTCTTGCAAGATGTACACAAGAATATTCAATGTTAAAACACTTTATCTGTTACAGTATCAAATCATCATACATGCACTTGTTTCAAAATAAGGTGTGTTTACCCTTATGAAAAATTGGTAGTTATACTTAAGTTTCAAACTTCAGTGATAGATAAATGCTTTGTGAAATTATTTCCACCGTGAAACTCCTATACGAAAAAAAACTTATGATATTCAATCATGATCATTTTTTTCGCCAACAAACCAATCAAATTTTGTCCACGGATGTTAACTCGCGTGACCCTTTTAACACCATTAAAAAGTATAGCTGGATGCGTAAATTTTTACACTCGTTTGAAAATGATTATTTTATATAACTTTGATTTCACTTTGCATATTTTATATCTTCTTTCTGCAACACGAAGAGACCTGAATGTGTATGCTGTAAAGATCAGAAAAAGAAACCAAATACATATCAACTAATTTTAAGATGCAAATGCAATCATCTTGTTTATAATATAAATTCAGTTTCTATTTAAGGAGAAACATGCATGAATATATGCTTGTATCATAGTTTGGAGACCTTTCTGTTGAAAATGTGTCAGGTTTAAATCGTATACATATACATGCACAGTGCGTTAACTGGAGTGCGGGTATTAGTTACCCGCACTCCAGAGCATGTCCATTGATTGGCTCATTTTTGCTGGGGTTTACATATTGTGACGGCAGAGAAAGGGAAAGCGACAAAATTATCATATTTAGATGTTCGTTCATTGGTTCATTTTTGCCGGGGTTTCATATTGTGACAACAGGGAACGTGTTTTTATGTTTGACTATGATACAAAAGAGAAAGAACACCAAAACACTCGGTAATCTGATTAATACTCGGGGGCTACGCCCCCTCGTACAAATCAGATAACCTCGTGTTTCGGTGCTCTTTCTATTACTTCTAATACAAACATCAACTATTGTTATAATTTTTTTCTTATACAATTGCGACAAAAGAGGTTGTTTTGTTCCTCAACTAATTGACCGAGAAAACTTGTGATGGATTGCGATGCGATGGGTATTAATAATATCAAACAATCGTTTACTTAAACAATGGGATTATTTTGACTTTCGTGACAGATCATTTGATTGAGTAATATGTTACTATTTTGGCATTATTTTTTGCATCGAAGAAACAGAAAACATGTTTTAGTCCAAAACTATCATTACTTGAAGGATATGTAATTCTTTTAAGATATGAATTGTTAAATTTTTGTAGTGTGATATCTTTCAAATAAATGTAAGTGTTATTTCAAAATCAGCTTATTTGATCTTTTTGTGATGTAATGCGGGTAATATCTATATTATTAAGGTCACTGAATTGATTCCAAAATGTAAAGCAGTGGTTATTGCCAATAAAAATTCCTTTGTTGTTTCTGTATTAGTTATAAAGAAACCTTTAATCATACTCAAATACGTTTATCATTTCATCTTAAAAACCGACATAAATGAACGTGAACATAGCTTTTGTATACATTTAAAGCGTTTCATTCTTTCATTTACATACTATTTAAAACAGACCAAAAGTGTCAATTACTTTATCAGTATTCCTGGATATAATTTACTTACTTTAAAATAGCTGGTTATATGTGTACATAAATAAAATAAAAAAAAAAATGTAGAAAATTATTTTATTTATATATTTGTATGCTCATCCAAGGAAACGGGACTTATCATTTTAAAGCCCTTATAAGAGGACAATCATGACTTAAAGGAGCTCACCTGGCTGAAAATTTTCCAAAATAAGTAGGCAATATTTTGATATTTAAAAGCTAATAAAAGCTACTGACCGGGTCTTAATAAATTTCATTCCGTGTTTTTCTTACACGAATTGCTTACATGTCAAAACATAAAGGTCATTTTAATAATTTCTATTAAATAATATTATGTTATATAACAAAAAACTTAAATTATCTTAGTCATAATTACATTCATTTAATTAAGGTCAATATCTATGTCCAATTACGACTGACCCCCCGCCCCCCCCCCTAGTTCCATTTCAGCCTTTATGGATATCCCGTTGACATCTACAAATTGCGCTTAACAACACACCACCTGCCCATCACCGCTGTGGGTTCGAATCCCGACACGGACTTTGGATTCGTTCATGTGAGGAAGCTATCTAGCTAGCAAGCTTATGCAACGTCGTTGATCTACTCAGGTAGAGTAATAATGCATGGAAGGGAACACAAGGTATTCCCCCACAAGTAAAACTATAACGTCGCCATATCACCTTTACATCACACATGTTGTGACATAAACTCAATCAATCAAACAAACAAACTAAACAACACTGTTAAAAAGTAAGTATTTTAAGCCTAATAACATCTTACAAAATGCAATGCATGAATATACTTCAAGTTATTGGAATAGCTTTTCGAGAAACATTAAATCTTGCACATTGACTTCAAGGGGGTTTACTTTCGGAACCACACATGCATTACCGGTACTGTACTTCCCACACACAATTTTACTACAGCTTGGACTAGTTTTGTAAGACTGTCAAAAGTAACACTTACAAGAAATTCGAATTGAATTCTGACAGAAAATTTCTTTTTCCTATCTCTCAATTATATCTGGCGTTAAACACAGCCAAGAATACAGGTTTTTATCTAACCCACGTTAAAAAACTTAACATGTAAACAAATATCAATTTAATGTTTGAAGTTGTTGACTACGATTGTTCCAATACATCGTGTAAAATCTACCTAAATATAGAGATATAAAAGTAAACAGTACATTATATTTATATAAAATGTTTACCGATTGGCAATTATCAGACATATTTGCAATCTTTATTTTATTAAAATAAACGTTATTTTCATTTTGATGTGAAAATAAAATACATTCGTTATACATTTTCAAAGATTACACTGTCTGTTTTTGTTTACATCTAAATTCACGTGGTAGAGCTACTTTTAATCCATTTAAAGTTCGAGGTTTACGAATAATAGCCCAAATGTTCCGATTGCACTGTTGCGCCAATACAAAGGTTTTTAAAACTTGTTTTCGTGCCACCCGAAATCTTAAAATAGAAAACTTATAATAGCAGGAAATTTACAATTGGTGTTCGAGGTCGCATCCGAAGTTTGACGGAAAGAGCATGGCACAGTGGGAAGACTGACGATCAATGTTAAATCATAAACAATCATACAAGGCGAACAAGTGTTACATTTATTCAGCTAAAGTGCCAATCCAAGATTATTAAGTGAGTGAACATGTAAATGTCAAAATATGACTTCATTTTGCCAGAATTCCTTTCAGTTTTATAATCTACTCCAAATGAACAATAAAAAACTGACATGGTCAAAGCGAATTTCTGTAAACATGATAACATAATTTACCTGTAAAGGTCAATTTATTAAAAGAGCGAGGGGAGGGGGGCAGTCTTTTATATTTTGTGCAGATTAATGTTTGTAACCGAAAAATGTTAGAAAAATCAACTATTACATCAGAAAATCTTTTGAAATTCATTGTGATATGGTTATAATTATAGGGAACGGTTATGGGACACCTACAGTTTATTTTGCGCGACGGCCATTTTGTATTATAGTTTGAATGCCATCACGTAATCTATTGTTGGTTTGGTTTTAAAGTATTTACGAAATCAAATAATATGCATTATATAATTAATCTTATTAGACGCGTTCTATAACAAAGGTTATTAGATTACTACAAAGGTGTATTGTTTGTCAAATTATTTATATAAGACGTATATAACACTGACAAAGAGGAATCATTAAGGAAGGTTCTATTGTTGATTACAATTTTATATAATGAAATGTGTTTGGATAAAAAATAGAATTTTTGCACTAGCAAATTTATAAAAATTGCAATCATTATGTAAAATTAGAATAAAATATAATGGTTATAATGATTTGAAGAATAAATATGGATAGGAGATTGGTAAAATTTGTAAATATATGAAATTGTGTTTGTTATAAAGAATGGAAGATATCCAAAAGTGGTTAAAATGATGATAATTGCGTTACATAGTACTGACAACGTGATATTTTAGCAAATATATAAACGTTATCATTATGTCAAATTTGAAGAATGCATTATGATTTTTGACCAAATTTTAAATGTTAAATGCTGTTTGTTATACAGAATGAAGATATCACCTTTTCAATCTAATTCTAGAAGAATTTAATGTTAGTGTAGATGAATGAGAAAGACTGTTATATAAATTAAAAAGGCCCATTTATAACATGAATGATGAATACAATTTCTAATCTAAGTAAAAATGTTGCGTTCATTAATTCAGTATTTATTCAGTTTTTCTAGTATTTTAAAGTCACATATCAAGTTTATTAAAATCAATTTTGGTTATGACATGATTAGAGATTTTTAGTAGATAAATTTATTAGTACCATGAATTCGATGTAACATAAAATTAATTTTTCTACAATAACAAATGAATAAAGAAAAGGGTAATATTCGGCTGTTTTTGTATTATAGTTCGGCAATGTAATATCCAAAAAAATATATTATCAATTTGTATGCATTGTATCATGAATCGTATAACACGGATATTATAACACTAGGGAGTGTGAAGAAAAAGAGAGTAATGCTCAGCAAAAGAGAATTGCTAATTGTTAGTAAATCCAGATTATAGTATTAAATGTGTATTATAACAAAAGAGATGTAATATTTTTAAATGGTGTATTGTAAACTAAGCCAGACTTTGGTTGCGTATATAAGAAAGAGTTTCGGTTGAATGAATGGATGAATGAATGATGAATGAATGAATGAATGAAGGGAAGAAGGAAAGGAAAGGAAGAGAAAGGAAGGAGGAAACAATGAAGGAATGAATGAACGAACGAACGACGAATAAATATATGAATGAATGAACCTTATAAATTAAAAGTTTTATATGTATATTAATATTCTCAAATTAATGAAAAAGATTATAATTAGGTAAACGTGACAATATTGAACAGAAATGCAAAATAAAACGGAATAAACACAATAAAAAATGTTTGCTTTTGATTTTATTAACGAAGTAAAACACGTTAATTCATATTGTGTTTTACATAATTTAGACGATACTGTTGCATCGGTTTATGACTATGATACACTTGTTTTGTCAAACTTTGCAACGAAAATTGTTTTTTTGTCATTTTAGCAACTATTAAGCGATGATTTTGCACATTAAACCTCATGATACATTTCCTAGCAGTGTGAAGTGGGCGTGCTGACAGTGTAGCAGGTTAGCAGTGTGAACTGGGCGGGCTGGCGGGCCAGCGGAATAAACGCTAAAACTTAACTGATTTAACATGAAAACGTTATGATACATTACCTGGCAGTGTGAAGTGGATGGGCTTATTGTGTATTGCTTAGTGTGGCACGAGTGAACATCACGGGGTGTTTATGAATATTTCAACAATTTCACAACCTGTGTGATTCACACATACATGTGTTTATCCTGAGCTGAAGACTGACCAAGTTATGTAAAACAAGAACTATCACGGTAAGTTGACAATGCCCCTGAAGTGGTGCTTTGTCCCTTGATTTATGGACCAGATAGCTTATTTGTTTTTGGACAATTAGATTTTCAATGTGAAGGTAATTCAAGCTCAAGGTGAAATAAATATAGGTCAGTTGGAAGGTCTTGTCCAAAGGGGCATTGTGTCCAAGTATGAATTAATTCCACTTACTTATAAAGAAGTTATGACCAATGTTAAAGTTTTTGGATGTTCTAGAAGGTCATTCACGATACAAGGTAAAAAAATACAGATCAGTTTGAAGGTCTTGCCTAAAGGGGTGTTGTTTCAAAATATGAGTAGAATCCGTATACTAATAAGGAAGTTATGACCAATTTTTAAGTTTTTGGACAATTTGACCTTCAAGGTGAAGGTCATTCAGGGGTCAAGGTCAACAGAATATAGGAAAGTTGAAAGGCCTTGTCCAAAGATGTGTTGTGCCTAAACATTATGCCAGGACATTATGGCAAATCATAAATGTTTTTGGACAATTTGAACTTCAAGGTAAAGGCCATTCAGGGGTCAAGGTAAAAAAATACAGGTCCGTAGGAAGGTGCTAAGGGATGTTGTGTTCAAATATAAATCAAATCCGTTTACTAATAATGAAGTTATGGCCAATGTTAAAGTTTTCGGACAGATTGACGGACTGACAGACGGACAGTTCAAAACTAATATGCCTCCCTTTGGGGTATGCACAACGTCTTGCAAAGAAATGCTGCTGTGCAAAAACGTTTAAATTGCTGTGGTAGATTGAAAATTATACTTTCACCTTCTGAATTACATATTAAAATCAGACAAGCACTGCGCTTGTCTTGCTCACAACGAGGTTATGGTGCTCACAACGAGGATTAAAGCAAAAAAGGGTATATCTTCGTTTCTATGAAGACTTTCAGATAATTATTTACGCTGAAGACTTGTTGGCATCTGTTTTAGGTTAGAATGCACAAAACGTCACCATAATCGACGTTTTCAATGTTAAATTAGGTCCAAAAAGAAGTTATCTCCAGTTTTCCATCTACCCCGAGTGACTGCGTCGCACGGTATTTTCATCAAATTGTCCACCAACAGGCAATATCTTTACATGTAAATACTCGGAAAACATACATCGCTAGCTAACTGCATTTCGATATTTTTACATAAATGTCTGTAATCTTCAAAAATTATGAAAAACTCGCCTTGTTTATCGTGTCACACGTCAAAGATGGGTGCTCACAACGAGGAACGGAAGTTGCTCAAAACATTTTTACCGATGGACATTTTTCACTCGTTGTGAGTTAAACGGGCGTGGTGAAGTGGGCGGGCTAACAGTGTAGCGGAATAGCAGTGTGAACTGGGCTGGCTGGCGGGTCAGCGGGATAATCTTTAATACTTAATTGAATCAACATTAAAACCTCATGATATATTTCCTAGCAGTGTGAAGTGGGAGGGCTCACAGTGTAGCGGGCTAGCAGTGTGAACTGAGCGGGCTGGCAGGCCAGCGGGCTAAACTTGCATACTTTATTGAATCGACATAAAAACGTTATGAAAGAATTCCTAGCAGTGTGAAGTGGGCGGGCTAACAGTGTAGCGGGCTAGCAGTTTGAACTGGGCGGGCTGGCGGGCCAGCGGGCTTAACTGTAAAACTTAACTGATTCAGCATGAAAACGTTATGATACATTTCCTAGCAGTTGTGAAGTGGGCGGGCTAACAGTTGTAGCGGGTTAGCATTGTGAACTGGAACGACTGGCGGTCCAGCGGGCTAAACTTTAATACTTAATTGAATAAACATTAAAACCTTATGATACATTTCCTAGCAGTGTAAGCTCGGCGAGCTAACAGTGTGTAGCGGGCCAGCGGTACAAATTCAGCGTGCCTAGCAGTCTAGTGGTCTAAATTCTATACTTCACAAGTACAAATGTTGCTGCAATGCAGCAATTGAGAAGCTCCGCGCAAAGAATGCGCTCATTACAGATACCTTACAAAATTATTCCTACGCACAGGTCATGTTTTATTCAGATTAAGTACTATTGTAGATTTTTTTCCGAATGTTTTTTGCATGATTATACTTATCTTATGCACTGTCCATAAGAGAGGGGCCAGATATTAAATATAAAAAAATGCTTTCGCTGATGCATACCTGGTAAGGAAAGTAATTCCATTGAATACAAACAAGACTTACAAAACTTGTAAATGCTATGTGACATGACTGTACTGTGTTCTGTTTGTGTCACTACTGTAGTCAGTAACATAAGATGATAAAATATCAAAGTCTGTTTTTTTTATTATTATAATTGTAACAAATATACAAATAGTAACAAAAGGGACTAATATTATAATATAGTATTATAACATGCGTTTTTTTAATGTCAGGTTAAAAAAATGGTTTCTTTCAATACTGAAAGTAGAACACACTCTGGAATGAAAAAATGGGATGAATTTCAAAAAGACCAAATTCAGGATTTTTTTTTGCTTCTTATACACGCGTTACATGGTGATACAGTATTCATCAATATAATAGAAGACTGTTACCTGAATTTTAGGCAGGTATGAGGAAATTCACTAACATCATGTTCGTGCGAGTCAAATATATAAAAGCTATTTGACAATGGTGATAAAACTATTGTTAATTGATTTATTGAGATCAATATACTGTTTTAACTAATTGCTTTAAAACCATTCATAAACAAGGGTGCCATAGTCACAAAATACGCCCGTTTACGAAAGCTTTAGATGGAGATGGGGGCATTATGGATAAGTGTTATCTAGCAAGCAAGTTTTTATTCTTGGCACTGTGTTGTTAAATGAACCTTAAAACAAATCAGTAGGGAAGATATGCACAGGATGTGTGACCTTGACCTTGGTCGCAGGGACCTGAATTTTATGCACGGCACTCAGCCTCACAATGATGAACATTTGTGCCAAATTATATTGAAATCCCTCTATGCATGTAGAAGTTTTGCTCCAGACAAGCGTTTTTCTATGAGCTCTAACTGTGACCTTCACCTTTGACCTAGAGACTTGGTTCATGTGCAGGGCACTACGTCTCATGGTGGTGAACAATTCTATAAAGTAACATTAAAATTCCTCCATGCATGTAGAAAATATGCTCCGGACAACATCTGGATATTTAATCATCTCCAGTGACCTTGACCTTGCAAATATTAACCTAAATTAAATGTGTCACACCTGTAGTCATAATAGTTACCATTTGTGCTACAATCCATCAATAAATGATGACTAAATGGTCCCTATACACATCTTCAAATTTTTATCTGAACTTTGACCTCTATGTGTAACCTTGACTTTGGTCGCAGGGATCTGAATTTTGCGTGGGACACTCAGCCTCACAATGGTGAACATTTGTGCCAAGTTATATTGAAATCCCCCTATGAATGTAGAAGTTTTGCTCCGGACAAGCGTTTTTCAATGAGCTCTAAGTGTGACCTTGACCTTTGACCTGGAGACCTGGATCATGCATGGAGCAATACATATTATGGTGGTGAACATTTCCATAAAGTATTATAAAAATTCTTCCATACATGTAGGAGATATGCTCCAGACAAAATCTGGATATTTCACCATCTTTAGTGACCTTGACCTTGTATATATTGACCTAAAGTACATGTGTCACAGCCGTAGTCATGATAATGACCATTTGTGTTACAATCCCTCAATAAATGATGATTAAATCGTCCCTATACACATCTTCATATTTTTATCTAAACTTTGACCTCTATGTGTGACATTGACCTTGGCTGCAAAGACCTGAATTTTGTGCGCGACACTCCGCCTCACAATGGTGAACATTAGTGCCAAGTTATATTGAAATCCCTTTTTGCATGTGGAAGTTTTGCTCCGGACAAGCGTTTTTCAATGAGCTCTAAGTGTGACCTTGACCTTTGACCTAGAGACCTAGTTCATGTGCGGGACATGGCTTCTCATAATGGTGAACATTTCTATGAAATTTCATTAAAATCCCTCCATGCGTGTAGGAGATATGCTCCGGACAAAATCTGGATATTTCATCATCTTTAGTGACCTTGACCTTGTATATATTGACCTAAATTATATGTATCACAGCCATAGTCTTGATAATGACCATTTGTGTTACAATCCTTCAATAAATGATGACTAAATGGTCCATTTACACATCTTCATATTTTTATCTGAACTTTGACCTCTATGTGTGACATTGACCTTGGCCGCAAGAACCTGAATCTTGCGCGCGACACGCCGCCTCACAATGGTGAACATTTGTGCCAAGTAATATTGAAATCCCTCTATACATGTGGAAGTTTTGCTCCGGACAAGCATTTTTTAATGAGCTCTAAGTGTGACCTTGACCTTTGACCTAGAGAACTGGTTCATGTGCGCGACACTGCTCCTCATAGTGGTGAACATTTCTATGAAGTTTCATTAAAATCCCTCCATACATGTAGGAGATATGCTGCGGACAAAATTGGACGCCGCCCGCCCGCCCGACCATCCGCCCACCAGGGGCGTTCCCATAATACGTCCCGTTTTTCAAACGGGCGTATAAAACATTACACTTCATGCTCAAACTGCAGATCAAAGATTCTGTTATCAATGATGCTATCTATCTATAGCCTATGCTTAATGAGGGTCCACCCGCTCGTAAGGCAACAAAATGCAGCTTTCGGTGTCGAATACGGACCCCGGACATGTCACCAGTCATACCCTTAAAGAGTTAATTTTGAAGCACAAAATGGTATGCAATACCAATGGCGCCAATAAAATGTAACCTTATATACTAAAGTTTAATTATTTCAAAACAATCAATATATCAACATGTTATTATTAAACATTTAATTTCATAAATATAAATTAAGAGTAATTATCAAAAAGCAAAATTATTAAAGTCTTATGTCTGAAATCTTCATTATATTGACAAATTCAATCACAAATAGTATACTTGATATGCTGAGTGTAAATGTAATTCAAAATGTAACAAATTATAATTACATGTACTTCTAAAAGATTGAAATAACAAATTTATTACCTAAGTGTCAAAAATCAGAACATTTATAGCTATTTATAGCTTTCGAATTCATGTACTGCAGAACTGCTTTCCGGTTCTCATTCAGTAATATGACATGCTGCGAATCACCGCCGATTCCACGTAAAATACCCATATAGTGAGGAAACTCTAATGGTACATCTGTCGGTATCGGTATGCCGTCGCTTTGTGGTTTTTCACAATTTGACATTCGTAATTAGATTTGTGAAGATAGTGCAGGAAGTACAGAAGATGGCCCATTTCAGAAGCATACCTGGATCTTTTATGTGCCCGGTGTAAAGCACCGATACCCGGGACCTCGGTTTAAAGTCCCATCCGAAAGACTGTTGGTAATGTTAGGGAGGATCGAACTCAAGACCCCTGGATTATATATATGTATTAACACCAGACCACAGATCCGCTCCTAAATAAATCGCTAGATTCCTAGTCCTTATATTATTGGACAAGCTTCTGTCATTGTACGAAATATGCAGCTATGTATGTACCTCTGGTGCATCTTCTGCTTCACTACACGAGGTTCTACATTTGATTGCCCTACTAAAATCTTATGTTGCAGTGTTTTTTTTCTGTTTCAGTTAAGATTGTCGTTTTTTTCTGTATATAATACATCATTTAAATATCAATACTGATTTTCAAACATTTAGTGTACATAATTATTTGTGACAATTCTCAAGGATCGTGTATACCATATGAAACAAGCATTGTTAGCCCGCCAAGTTCATACTGCTAGCAAATGCTTCATAACGTTTTAGTGTTAAAGTAATTAAGTATAGAATTTAGACAACTACGCTGCTAGTATGCTGAATTTGTACCGCTAGCCCGCTACACTGTTAGCTCGCCGAGCTTACACTGCTACGAAATGTATCATAAGGTTTTAATGTTTATTCAATTAAGTATTAACGTTTATCCCGCTGGACCGCCAGCCCACCCAGTTCACAGTGCTAGCCCGCTACACTGTTAGCCCGCCCACTTCACACTGCTAGGAAATGTATCATAACGTTTTAATGTTGAATCAGTTAAGTTTCACAGTTAAGCCCGCTGGCCCGCCAGCCCGCCACGTTCACACTGCTAGCCCGCGACACTGTCAGCCCGCCAACTTCACACTGCTAGGAAATGTATCATGATTTTTAACGTGGATTCAATTAAGTATTAAAGTTTATCCCGCTGGCCCGCCAGACCGCTCAGTTCACACTGCTTTCCCACTACACTGTGAGCCCGCCCACTTCACACTGCTAGGAAATGTATCATGAAGTTTTAATGTTGATTCAATTAAGTAATAAAGTTTAGCCCGCTGGCCCACCAGCCCGCCCAGTTCACACTGCTAGCCCGGTTCACTGTAAGCCCGCCACCTCCACACTGCACGGTAACGAATCATCAGTTTTAATGTTGATTCAATTAAATATTATAGTTTAGCCCGCTGGCCCGCCATCCCGCCCAGTTCACACTGCTAGCCCGCTACACTGTCAGCCCGACCACTTCACACTGTTAGGAACGTATCACGAGATTTAAATGTGGATTCAATTAAGTATGAAAGTTTGGCCAGCTGGCCGGCCAGCCCGCCTAGTTCACAGTGCTAGTCCGCTACACTGTTAGCCCACCCACTTCACACTGCTAGGAAATGTATCATCACGTTTTCATGTTGATTCAATTAAGTATTAAAGTTAAGCCCGCTGGCCCATCAACCCGCTCAGTTCACACTGCTAGCCCGCTACACTGTTAGCCCGCCCACTTCACACTGCTAGGAAATGTTTCAAAACGTTTTAATATGGATTCAATTAAGTATTAAAGTTTAACCCGCTGGCCCGCCATCCCGCTCAGTTCACACTGCTAGCCCGCTACACTGTTATTCCGCTCTCTTCACACTGCTAGGAAATGTTTCATTACGTTTTCATGTTAATTCTATTAGCCCGCCAATTTCACACTGCTAGGATATGTTTCAAAACGTTTTTATATGGATTAAATTAAGTATTAAAGTTTAAACCCCTGGCCCGCGAAACCGCTCAGTTTACATTGCTAGCCCGCTACACTCTCAGCCAGCCAACTTCACACTGCTAGGAAATGTATAATGATGTTTTAATGTGGATTCAATTAAGTATTAAAGTTTAGCCCGCTGGCCCGCCAGCCCGCCCATTTCACACTGCTATCCCGCTACACTGTTAGCCCTCCCACTTCACACTGCTAGCCCGGTACACTGTTAGCCCGCACACTTCACACTGCTAGCCCGGTACACTGTTAGCCCGCACACTTCACACTGCTAGGAAATGTTTCATAACGTTTTCATGTTGATTCAATTAAGTATTAAAGTTTAGCCCGCTGGCCATCTAGCCCGCCCGTTTCACACTGCTAGCTCGCTACACTGTTAGCCCGCCCACTTCACATCGCTAGGAAATATATCATGAGGTTTTCATGTTGATTCAATTAAGTATTAAAGATTAGCCCGCTGGTCCGCCATCCCGCTCAGTTCACAGTGCTAGCCCGCTACACTGTTAGCCCGACCACTTCACATTGCCAGGATATGTATCATAACGTTTTCGTGTTGAATCAGTTAAGTTTTAGAGTAAATCCCGCTGGCCAATCAGCCTGCCAAGTTCACACTGTTAGCCCGCCCACTTCACAATGCTAGGAAATGTTTCATAACGTTTTCATGTTGATTCAATTAAGTATTAAAGTTTAGCCTGCTGGCCCGCCAGCCCGCTCAGTTCACACTGCTAGCCCGCTACACTGTTAGCCCGCCCACTTCACACTGCTAGGAAATGTATCATGAGGTTTTAATGTTGATTCAATTAAGTATTAAAGTTTAGCCCGCTGGCCCGCCAGCCCGCCCAGTTCACACTGCTAGCCCGCTACACTGTTAGCCCGCCCACTTCACACTGCCAGGTAATGTATCATAACGTTTTCATGTTCAATCAATTAAGTTTTAGAGTTTAGCCCGCTGGCCCGCCAGCCCGCCCAGTTCACACTGCTAGCCCGCTACACTGTTAGCCCGCCCACTTCACACTGCCAGGTAATGTATCATAACGTTTTCATGTTCAATCAGTTAAGTTTTACAGTTAAACCCGCCATCCGCTAGCCCGCCCAGTTCACACTGCTAATCCGCTACACTGTCAGCCCGCCCACTTCACACTGCTAGGAAATATATCATGATTTGTTAATGTGGATTAAATTATGTACAAAAGTTTAGCCCGATGGCCCGCCAGCCCGTTCAGTTCACGCTGCTATCCCGCTACACTGTTAGCCGGCCATTTCACACTATCATAACGTTTTCATGTTAAATCAGTTAACTTTTAGAGTTTTATCCCGCTAGCCCGCCAGCCCGCAAAGTTCACACTGCTAGACCGCTAGACTGCTAGCCCGCCCAGTTCACACTGTTATCCCGTTAGACTGCTATCCCGCCCAGTTCACACTGTTAGCCCGCTAGACTGTTAGCCCGCCCAGTTCACACTGTTCACCCGCTAGACTGCTAGCCCGTTACCCCGCGTACTTCACGGCCATTTTATTGATTACTTTTATGTACATTATATACACCATTGGGAATAATAAAAGATTAACCAAACTAAAATATTATATTGCTTGCAAAATTATGCATGCTTATGTTTTGTTTTCGCTATCACAGGGAGACTATAGTACTGACCGTACTGAACAGGGGAAGAGACTATTTCAAAAAGTTGTAAACTCCCCGCAACGGTTACTTCCCCTGCTCAGTAGATTAAAAGTTCGGGGCAGATGCTCAGCCTTGAAACGCATGTAAAAATATGTTTATGACGATTGTGAGAGATTTTGTTTCTTCAAAGCGTTTCTCTACTACAAACAGACGTGTCACCAAATTCATAACTGACCCTTTTTATCAACATGTAACAACTGTTCAGTTCTAAAGACTTCTTGATTAAAATTCAATGTTGAATTATTGACAGGGTGAATTCTCAAGGATTAAATGTGAGTAAGGGTAGAAATTCAACGTTGAAACTAGGGATAAAAGATAATGTTTCACCGGCTTGATTGTTTAGGTCAAGGTCATTGTTAAATGCAGACCACACCCATACCTTTTTGAAACGCAAAATCACAAATTGAAAAGGATACTGATAGTGATGTGTTTGCGTCTTCTTAACCGTATTTTATTTTTTGTGATATTAGTTGTGCCTTCGGGTATCAATTCTTTTTGCGCATGCGTTTTAATGGCGGTGTAATTTTTCTTCTCAGTAAATCGGATAATAAAAAATTAATTTAACAGTAAAAACGGATATCTTTTAATTAACAATTTGAACTAGTGGTGGATTACAATGTGTGAAATAAGTTGGTGCTATTTAGTTTTTGTCTGATGGGCAGAAAACGCAAAGACATCACTCCGAACGAAACGGACACTGGCGGTAAGAGACAAACAAAGAACAAGATGACGACAAACAACCCTAAACAGCACATCGATTTACCCGTGCAGCCGGGACAAACTTCGCCAAGCAATCATGGTAATCAGTCATTCTCTTTACCCCCAATATACCTGTATACGCCATCATACATGAAATTGAACTCTGGTTCGCCTGTGCATTTACAACAAAACATTCCATATACACAAACAAGTCAACATAATGACATTCTTCAATGTATTCTGGAAAGGCTTGACAAAGTTGATCAAAAGTTAAACCAGTTAAAAAATATCATTCAAAGTTCAATAACGGACCTTACATCACGACTGAATAGCATGGAGTCGAAAAATTAACGGTATTGAAAAAAGCCAAAAATTCATGAGTGACCAATACGACACACTTTCTGTCTGCACCAATGTTAATAAGAAGAATATTGAACATTTACAGTGTGAAGTTAAATCTTTGAAAAAAAACAAAATTCTGGCATAAACAATGAAAAATAGTAGCTTGAAGGAGTCAGTTATAGATCTTAAATGTCGCTCCATGCGTGACAATCTCTTGTTTTTTGGCATTCCGGAGGGCAGCTCGCAGATAAAAGCATTATCGTCTACTGGTGTGATTAACGAGTCAAATATCGAAGATCCTCGCCGGGACAGTAACATCGAATATCCCAAAAACACATCAAGGGCCGCAAAAACCTGCATGGATTGGTCGAGGCAATTCAAGTGCTTATGACGCAGGCACTACCGATGCGTCGATGACGTCACACTTGACCAGTTCGGCAGTATCCAGTACTGAGAATTGTGTGTATAAGATTTTTTGATTTCTGCGAAAAAGTATTACATATATCAGGAGCAAGTAGCAGAATTGAAATTGATAGAGCCCATAGAATTGGCAGCTTTGTCAAAGGGAAAATTCGACCTGTGGTTGTAAAATTTAAAAATACAGATTCAAAAATGCTTGTAAAAAATGCCTTGAAAAACATTAATTTAAAACAAAGTGATTATAAAACGTGTCAGAACAGTTTCCCCCAGAGGTCAAAGAAAGAAAAAAACAGTTAATTCCGGAACTTATTAAAGCGAGAAATCAAGGTAGAAAAGCGGTATTGGTGCGAGACAAACTATTTATCGATAACCAGTTATTTAACCCGACAGTTATGCACGGAACGTGTCTAGTGACTAGGATTTTTGCGAGAAAAGTATGACCTCTCAATTATTTCATGGAACGTTGAGGGCCTTAAAAATTGTATTAAGGACGATGATTTTCTTAATTTTGTTTGTTAACTTTGACATTATTTTTCTATGCGAAACTTGGCAAAAAGATAATGAGATATACCAAATAGATGAATTTGAATGTGTGACAGTACCAAGGCCTGAAAGTTTGAAGTCAAAAAGGGGTCATGGAGGAATTTGTCTTTTTTACCAAAAAACAATTTAAAGAGGGGTATCTCAGTGATAGAAACAGATACTAGTGGAGTTATGTGGATTAAACTATGTAAAAATGTTCTTTAAATTACAGACTGATATTTATTTATGCTGCTTGTACATACCACCTAGTAATTCCATATATTATACTTTACATGGAGAGGGTTTTTTTGAAGTCTTAGAAAAAGGTATTCGTAAATACTCTCAAATAGGTCAATTAGCCGTAATAGGTGATTTAAACTCTAGATGTGGTAGTAAATTAGACTACGTTCAAAGTAGTTCATATTTTGATAAATTTATTTCAACTATTGAACACAGTGATGATTGTGATAACAATCCTAACATTCCCCATAGATTTTCTATGGATACAGTTATCAATACACACGGGAACAGATTATTAGAATTATGTCAAAGTAGCAATATATGTATTTATAAATGGTAGGGTCGGTGACGATGCCGGTATTGGTAGTTACACGAACCTTTCACCGAACGGCAATAGCCTGATTGATTATGCATTATGCTCGCACGAGTTGTTCCCCCTTGTTTTCAAAACTTTATAGTTCACGATTTATACTCTATATCGACACATTGTCCTATTGAAATAGATATAACTGTAAATCTTTTGTACAAATTTATGTTCTTGTAATAAATAGTTGTTTTTATAATAAAATCGTATGGGATGAAAATAAAACTGATTGTTATAGATCTGCTATTTTATCAGAATTATGTAATATAGATAATATTGTAAGCAATATTGTATCGCAGGAAATCGGTGTTAATGATGGTGTATTTCAAATATCAAATATTCTTTACGACAAAGCATTTTAATATTTTTGGTAAGAAGTGTTCAATTGAAACAAATAAGAAACATGAAAATAAAAGAAAATATAAAAATCCTGGTTTAACAATGACTGCGAGGTGGCACGGCGGGAGTTTAGAATAGCTAATCGATATTATAGGAAAAACAAATCTTCTGAAAACACAATGTTATTAAAAACTAAACGCAATTGTTTATAAAATTTCAAAAAAGAAAGCACGTGCAAAATACAATATAAATCAAAATCAAAATCTACAATATTTAGCAAAACATCAAACCAAAAAAATTTTGAAAAGAAATACGTAAAATAAAAAATAAAAAATCAACAGCGAGTGACATTAGCAAAGAGGAATTTTTTGAACATTTTAAAACCCTTTTTTCAGTAGACAATGTATTTAGCAATGATGAAAACAGAGAATAATTTGGCTGAGGCTTGTTTAGAAGAAAATGTTATTTTACAATTAGATTAAGAGTTTACTATCTCAGAAACTGAAAAAGCAATTTCATCATTAAAGTGCGGGAAAAGCGGAGGTGTTGATAATTTAATAAGTGAGTGTAAAGATATAATTACACCAACCCTTTGTAAATTGTTCAATTATATGTATATTCAATTGTGTTTATCCGGAAACCTGGACAAAAGGAATTATTGTTCCCGTGCCTAAAAAGGGAAACTCTAGTTATGTAAATAATTATAGAGGCATTACTTTAACTAGTGTTTTTTTCAAAAAATATTTTCAATTATGTTAGATTCTCGCCTACGAGGGTGGGCAGAAAGTAATAATTTGCTGTCCGACTATCAATTTGGTTTTCGTAAAGATAAAAGCACTATAGACTGTATTTTTTGCTCTTAACTCAATTATAAATAAAGTAATAAAAAATGAAAATAAAACATTATTATTGTGCATTTATTGATTTTCGTAAAGCTTTTGATGTTGTTTATAGGAATGGTATATGGTTAAAACTAATAAAACACGGAGCGTCTTCTAGAATTGTAAATATGTTAAAAGTCATGTATGAAAATGTTAAAACATTTGTAAGAGTAAATGGCTCCTTAAGTGAATTTTTCGATTGTAACACAGGCGTTAAACAAGGAGAACCATTATCTCCTCTGTTGTTTATATTTTTTATTAATGATATGTATGACTTTTTATACGATGACAATATAGATTTTTTCTCTATTGAAGATTTAAAATTATTTCTTTTATTGTTTGCTGATGATACTGTGTTGTTCTCATATACAAAAGAAGGATTACAAATATTATTAGACAAACTACATTTATATTGTCAAAACTGGGGAATAACTGTTAACCCCGACAAGTCAGTTGTAATGATATGTAAAAAGGGCAATAGGCCTTCAAATGATGTTTTTCTTTACGATAATAAAATTCTTAATATTGTTAAAAACTTTGTATACTTGGGTGTAACAATTTCCTCAAACGGTAGCTTTAATCAAGCACAAACATGTTTATCTGAGCAAGCCTTCAAGGCTCTATATGCACTCAACTCGCTTTTTTGATAACTTGTCATTGAATGTTTCTGAAAAAATTAAACTGTTTGATTCTATGATAATGCCTATTCTTAACTATGGGTCTGAAATATGGGGCTTTCATAATTCACCAGATATTGAGCGAGTTCATAAAAAAGTTTATGAACCAAGTTTTAGGTGTTAGACAACAAACATGTAATGCTACCGTATATTGGTGAATTAGGTAGAGTTCCCCTTCTTGTTTTTACGTAAGATTAGTATTGTAAAGTTTTGGTTTAGAACTGCTAAGAATCCAGATTCATTTTTGTATAAACTTATGATGATGACAGATAATAACAATCAGTTTGTTAATAAATGGACCAATGATGTAAAATGTCTCCTCCAAGACTTAGGCTTTTCTTACTTATTTGATAACCCACATTCTATTTTTCTTAAGTCTATTATCCAACTTATATATGATCAATATTATCAACAATGGTTTTCTGAAATTAATAATTCTAGCAAACTTGATACGTATAGTTTAATTAAAAGCACGTTTGGAAAAGAGAAGTATCTTGATTGTATTATAAATGATAAATATAGAATAGCCCTTTCACGTTTTAGATGTTCTGCTCATAAATTAATGATTGAAGAAGGAAGATTTAGAAATATTGAAAGAAATCAACGATTTTTTTAAAATGCAATATGAATGTAGTGGAAACGGAATATCATTTTTTACTTGCTTGTCCGTATTACATTGATCTACGAAGAGAATATTTACCTAAATACTACTGCTCTTGGCCAAATGTACACAAATTTAAAATGTTAATGAATAACTCACAACAGAATGTTATAAAGAAATTATCTCAATTTATTTACTATGCAACGTTAGCTAGAGAAACAACTGGTAGCTAATTCCAACTAATTTCAAACATAAATTATTATAGTCTTAATATTTATTTCATGACTGTGATATTATATATGTAATATTACTTTTCTCGTATTTAGATGTTTCATGGATTTGTTAATATGTTTATATGTATGCATACACGCCATTATTGTTTATGGCTATAGACATTATGTTTGTGCCTTAATAAAATCTTGAATCTTGAATCATGGCTGTTTATTCATTTCGATACTAGTTGGCCAGTTTTATTGACATATTGTATAAAATTATTGAATAACTAATGTCACTTCAATACAATTTCAATATATTGTCGAATGGTTCTCCTATATTTGTGCTCGTAGTCGTACTACTTTCTGCTATACTGCTGCAGCGAGTACACCATTTCATAGAACAACGCATATTCGGGGTTGGCTAAAAATGAAACGTCATTAAATTATACTGATGATGATAAATTAAATGTTGTGGAAAAGAATCTTCAGTAAGTAAGCTAGGTTGAACGACAGACAGCGAACATTCGACAACATGCTGTCAGAAAAGCTCACCGGTGTATGTGCTTAGATGAACTTAAAACAATTGACTTACCACCTCTGTGTTTGATATACTCTTGACTTAACACTGCGGTTTTCTTAAGCCGACTCTCTATCTCTGTTGTGTCCTGTTCATTCTCTGCACAAGTCAATAGGTCTAATAGTTCAGTCTGCCAAGTCTTTTTAAGCCGCTCTTTAAAGTCACTGTAACCTTTAACACCTTTGGATATTACTTTTCTCAAAATCATTTCATTTTTATCTGTAATGTCCTTACCCTACAATATTGAACATTGCATCTTCATAATAATTAACAATTTATATTCATTCTGTAAGGTAATTTAATGTCTATTACATTTCTATATTTATTTCAATAAGTTTTTAAAGGTTAACGCTTCGGTTAGAAGGGTTCAAGCATAGAGTAAATAAAAGACAACACAAAAATATAGCTAGTAATTCCGAAACTGACTGGGATGTAATGTACTTGTTTAATGTACATGTAATTTTGTTGTGATTAATGCTTCCGAGGGATTACTTTGTTTCCAGAGTTTTATACTGCACATCAGCAGGTGTCAAGTGCTGTGTGGCAACTGTAAAAAGTTGCCTGTACTTCACTTCAGTGTTGTTACATTTTTCTGGTCTTCGGGGTCATTGATGCCAGCACTATTTAGTGTTGAGAATTGAGTACCGCTCAAGCCGTTGCTAGGGGGCGTAAGGGATATTCATTATCCCTCATGTACAGACTCAATCAAACCGAGTCTGCGATTTTCATGTAATTTTGTTGTGATTAATGCTTCCGAGGGATCATTTTGTTTCCAGATTTTTGTATTGATGAAAAAATGTTATAAATAGATAAAGCTTTTTAATTTCAAGCATGGACTGCGATCCTATCTCTTCTTCAAATGTATATAACATAATACCGACAAGCAGTTTTACTTTTAATATGATCTAAACTTAATAACAATGTATATTTACAGCATACCTTGCTATTCCTTCTGTCTGTGATCGTGAGTAATTCAAAGCCTGTGTCACAATCAATTAAAGGATCAGGATGCATATATTTCTTGAGGGCAACAAAGTTTCTTATGATGACTTTACTTATATCCATCACAATATCAGCAGACTCTGCCATTTTCAGTCCTTCCTAAAATCAAATAATAGGATATCTTATAGGCTAAAATATAATACTATCCGAACACTAAATAAGATGCATCCATTAAAGCATCTCTATAATGTTGCAAATAAAGTTATGGATACAGGACACTAAGGAATCGTTTTATATTTACTGTACTTATTTCTGATAATATTGTAAAATAAAGATGAAAAAACATAAGTTTTTAAAGAATGCCGAAAACGAAAAAAATGTTAATGTCGCACGCTAATTTGGACTAAGGCTGTTCATGGATGATACAAAAAATTGCAAGCAACCATCCACACCCACTAGCACCTGCTATAAAAGAGTTCTACATGGAAAAAGTATGAAGAGTTAACAAACATCCGTAGATGTGTTCATACGGCGTTAACCATAGAACCATCAATTTGTCACGTTCGTGCCATTTCATTTAAAGCGGCGTGTAATCCCCAAAAGTATTCGGTGCCCTAAACGAGAAAACAATTAGTGGTATTAAATGCTTCCACTATCAGGAGTTTGTTTATTATGTTTTACGCACTATCTTTAAGTTTCGACAATTTTGTTTTTTTTTTCGTATAATTGCCTGGATAACATTCCACTGATTCCTTCCATAATATTACATCTGAAGTTCTGATAATAATCCGAGGCACTCAAAAACAAAAAAATATGCAAATTCATTGAACTAATATACCCCGCCATATGATAGCAGTTGTTAAAATGAATTTGGTATATCTGTTTATAGAAGTTCAAACCGAATAAAATTAAAAATGTAAAAGCAAATCATTTTTAATAACAGAAAACATGTTGAAATATAACAAGAGACACACTAGGGCGGGGGCCACGCTCGACCTTATTAACCTTTTTCCTAAAGTAAACAAATAAAAGGAAAATTAAATAAAATAAATTTTGCTTTTCCTGGTTCCTTTTTTATATTTTTATAGGATTTTCTAGTCACAATTGTATGCATATATGCATAAATTTGCATAAAAATATTATTAAAATCCAAAATCAATGCTTATTGGTGTTTTCACCTAATCCAAGAAATCCTCCATGGGTATTCGAAGCTGTGTCTTCAATTAAAAGTGTTTTTAGTAAAACATAAAATATTTTAATTATCGAAATTGGATTAAAAAAAACATTAATTTAAATGGAATTATGTTACCTTAGATAGTAAAATGAGTTAAGCTACAGTGGGAAATATGCATTGCATATTTTATCTTATCTTATGCATTGCACTTCTACTAAGTGAGATGTATATCACGGTGCATATCCATATCGGTACCCTCTTTGCGAAATCTGCTCAAACGGTACCCTCTTCGAACATGCACAGGTCATTCTCTGCTAAAAACAAACCATCGATGGATAACAATCCAGTAAAATTTCATTGTAATAAGGAAAGGAGGTATGACACGTAGGAAAGATGTATACCACGGAACACTATAATGTTTAATTTATGTGCTGATTTGTCATGTGCCCGATTTTCATGTACTGCAACTTCACAATAAGCTACAAAAAATCGACATGTCTTGCCTCGCCCATCACCATGACATATCTTTCGGGCTGAAATGAACCTGTAGCTTGATGATATATACATCATACATATCTAATATATTCATATAATATCATCTTTGGACAAATGGCAGTATATTGTCAAAAATAAATGTAAAATTCATAAAAACAGCCTACTTTCGGTTTTGCAGCGGCACTGGCTACCTCTCTTCATTTGAATTTTTATATCACAGGTACCCTCTCATTTTTGAACACATAGGTACCCTCAAAGCACGACATACGCTTTTATTTGCGTTAATCGCTAAGTATATAATATTAACATAAAAGTATGAAATATTACATACATTCTTACTTAACGATTTCTTTTCCATTGAAAGGAAACTATCTCTGTCATCTCAAAAAAATTGAGGTTAGTCGGAAAGTAACAGCTTTTTAACTTTTGAAATTATGATCATTGTACGAGGATTGATCAAAATGTTATTGGCCCGATGTACTTCCAAAAGTCAAGAAACACAACTTATGGTCTTACTGTTCAATATAATCCCCTTCTACATAAATGCACTTTGCCAATCTGTGCTTCAACTTTTTAAACCCTTCAAAATAGAACTTTCTATTTTGATCCTCAAAGAACTCATTGACGCTTCCATGAGACCTTCATTGCTTCATGAAGCTTGGTTTTCAGTTTCGGAGTCAGAAGGGGCCAAATCCGAAGAAAATGGCGATTGGGGAAGAATTTCAAAGCCGCGGTCAGTTGCAGCAGCCATCGCAACTTGGGATGTGTGTGCCGTAGCATTGTCGTGCAGAAGCACACGCATTGAGTCAGTTTTCCCCTTCTTTTACGCGCGATTTCTGGACGCAGACGTCTCATTTCCTCTACATACCTTTTATGGTACGATCTTGCTCAAAAATAGTCAATCATGATTAAACCCTGACTATCCCAATTAATTGAAATCATCATTTTTCCTGCACCCTTATGAATTTCTTCGGAGGGGTAAGCCAGGGTGCTTCAACTGCATTATCTGTTTTTGGGATTCTGGATCGAAGTGATGGACCCTATTTCATCCTAAGTTACGATCCGGTAGATAAAATCAGCTTCATCCTCGTAGCGAGACAAAAGATAACTTGAAATGTCAAGTCTGGTCCGTTTCTTGCTGTCAGTCGACTGTCTGGAGACCTATATAGAGGAACATTTGACATGCCATAGACATCAGCCAGAATTGCCCCAACTGAACTAAAGGTAATACTCACTTCCCTAGCAAGGTCTCGCCTTCTGTCGCACATGACCAGATCGTGCACAGCTTCGGCAGTTTCATCGTTGGTGGCGTCTTTTGACCGCCAAGGACGCTCATCGTCTCCACTGCTCTCCCTGCCCCTCTTAAATTCAGCAGCCATTTTTTTTCACAGTACTATAGGAAGGGGACTCCATCCCAAGTGTATCCAAGAAGCCTTCGTGAATTTCCTTGGGGGAAATCCCTTTCTTACAGAGGTACTTAATGACGGCTCCGATGTCAACTTTCTCCATTTAGTCTAAATGACACACCTTTCTACTGATCAGATGTGTTTTATGTTACTTTATCTGTGTAAAACCGCGTTAATCTTCAATAAGATATCGGTACCGACGTATCGTGTGTAAATATCAGTGTAGTGATAGAAGTATATCGGACCGAGAACTTTTTGATCATACATCGTAATACTCATATTTATAACAGGATAGATTTACATGGTTACAATCATATATTGGTGTGTGATTTATTGAAATTTGGGATTTTAGTTCGTGTTATTTTTGGATGGTATGATCATTTCTCAAATAAACCCAGTTCCTTAATGAGAGATGTATAATTTTAGATTTGAGTTTTCCCAAGGATGAATTAGGAACTAATGATAATGTTTCAAAGGCTGAATCTTGGTGCATATGTCCTCAATGTGAGCTTTTGTGATGGCCCATTGTTCGTACTCCATCGTCCGGCCGTGCGTACGTGCATGCGTCAACGATTTCTTTAAACAACTTCTCCTCCTGAACCACTTGTCCAATTTGTTGAAACATTGCCGGGATGTTCCTTGCATGAAGCTCTACCAAAGTTCAATGAATTTAATTCCAGAGGCAAAAAGATTTTTTTACAAAAAACTCTTAAAAAATCTTCTTGTAAAAAACCGAAAGGACTAGAGCTAGATATTCGGCATGAAACATCTTCAAGTGGATGTCTACCATGTTTGTTCAAAAAAAAAATCCTAGGTTAAAATAGACCTCGCCGCATAGAGTCATTAATTTTCCTTTTATGTATATTTTAAAAACTATAAAAAAATCTTATTGTGACAATCTAAAAGCACTATAGATTAGATTTTTGGCATGAAACATTTTCTAGTGGATGTCCACCAAATTTCTTCAAATAAACGCCATAGGGTCATAATTGGCAAGGCCCAAGGGATCGTCGATTTTTCTTATATATACATGTATATAGTAAAAACTTTAAAAAAAATCTTCTTGTGAAAATCTAAAAGAGCTAGAACATAGATATTTGGCATAAAACATCTTCTAATGGATGTCTACCATGTTTGTTCAAGTGAAAGCACTAGGGTCAAAATTTACCCGGTCATTGATTGTCTTTATACATAATTATATAGTAAAAACTTAAAAAATCTTTTTGCGAAAGTCCAAAAAATATAGAGCTTAGATATTTGGCATGAAACAGGTTCTAGTGTATGTCTAACATGTTTGTTCAAATAAATCCCCTAGGGTCAAATTGGTACTGCCCCAGGGTCGAAGTCGACAGTTCAATTCGCAGTCAGGTCAAATGTTTGTTTACTTTCTTTTTTCTGTCATTGTTTTATTAGTTCATCTCTCACTTAATGACAGGCTTAACTGTTTAATAAAATGCCTGCCAGAGCAAGAATTAGAAAACAACAACATCTTAACAGTATCTAAACCACTGGTTCAATTTGAAATAATTTAACACAAATTTTCCTTGGTGACGGTATACAAAAAATTGTTCAGATTAAGCTGTCCCTTGTTTTCAAATTGTGCTTTCGGGGTGAAAAGGTGCTTAAATTTGACCTTTTGGCCTATTTCTCAGATGAGCTATCCATGGCCCTCTTATTTATCTTTATTTCAGGGTAAATTATTTGACTGTGGGGAATTGTCTCTTGCAGATTCGGATTTTAGTTTCGACAGCTGTCTGACAGGGTGTGATGGTATTTATGGTAACTGCTTTTCCATTTGGATTTTCCTGACTTCAATTGTATCAGAATCTTAGCATAACTTTTTTGGAGATGTTAACTGTCATTATTTTTCTTAAACTATGGTGTGCCGTTTTAAGAAAGAATTATTTATTGTGATACTCAAGCAGTTTTTATGTAATCAATATTGGTAAGACTTGACTTTATTTTTCCCAATGCTTATCTCAAACCAAGTTGGCAAGACTTTTTCTCAAGATTGTGATATGTTTATTACAGGTTTTGTTTTCAAATGAATATTGAATCTCTATTCTATCACCACTTCAGCGTTGTTTGTGCCGTGTGGAGGCTGTAAAAAGTCGCCCCGTACATTCAATCAGAGATGTTATATTTTCGATCCTTAAAGATCGTTCAGCACGACATTATTGTTGTGCTTGTGGTAATTAAGTTCTTTCTACTCGGCTATTTTCTTGTTGGGTGGTTCCAGTATTCCTCACTTAAATACTGTTTAATCACCCTTAGAATGTGTGGCCTGCTTTTTAAATTTGTGATATGCAGGCTTCATAACCTTTGATCTCCTTTCAATATTGCATTTTATTTAGTTCCGCCCATTGTTTTCTCGTTTAGGGCACACGCAATTTTTTACTTGGGGACCATATGCCACTTTTCATGGAATGGCACACTGAAGAGTCCATGATAACCGCCATATGTACACATCTGCGGATGTTTCAAATTTCAAAATTGTACCAATTCATTAAAAATGTTGAATCTGCTTAAGTCGGTGCTAGGGGCGTGGATGGTAGTTTGCACTTGACAGTACCGTCCATGAACAGACTCAATCAAACCGAGACTGCAACATTTTCAATTTTACCGTGTTGGGCTTTCTTTAGGGATTCTTATTTTCTCTATTTTTGCAAAAACCTTAGAATTGGAATCTGTCCGCAAGTTTACAGCAAGCTGGAGATTGAGGTTGATATTTTAAAAATGCAAACTTTGGATTTATATAGCATGTAGTTTGCTAAGTTTCAGCTTGCTATTAAACTTAGTCTAGATCATACACTATAACAGGTGCAGTTCCTGGCATTTATACATTATGTCTCTGTTCTTCTGTATGAATGTGCAGGATGAAGATTTATTCAGGGCATTAGGAAGCATGAAGCTAGAGTATTGTCAACTTACTTTATCACTCACAATATTATTGTATCAGATGAACAGTATAACACTGAAAACAGTTGGAAGGGATCATAATTTCCGCTTGAGGGAGCACAGTATTCGTGCTTTGAGAATAACTGTCAAAATACAGAAGGGTGCAGGATAAATGTAAAAATACTTGCAGCCACCATGTATTTTTCCTCTAGTCTTTGAATAAATTTGTCACTTTTGTTTCCCTTGTGGTTTTCTCGTCTACGGTAAGTATCTTTCCCTTTGCCCCTAGTTTTTATTTCTTTTATTTACCCCCCCCCCCCAGTCCCCAGGTCTCCTGTCCCCTTACCCGCCTATATGACTGAAATACTGTTGGGAAAATGCGTAAAATGAAACAAACAAACAATAAAGAAACAAAGTTAATACATAGTTATGATGAGAGGATGTCTTTTCAAAATTATGAATTTCATAGCCCTAGGGTCAGGGGTTCTATTTTCTGGGAGGGAGGGGGTGCTCTTATGAGTATGTAGTGAAAATGCATTAATTCTTTTAAAATCTTCTCCTCCTCTAGTATAAAGTTGATGAATTTTGTACATAGGTTTGGTGAGGAAGAGTTCCTCTTTCAAATTGTGAAATCTTTGGCTCCTTAGGTCTGGCTTCATGGCCTAGGTTGGGGCTAACTTAAGTGTATCTTGTAAATAAATTTTAGGAAATCTTGTTCTTTTATAACTACATTGCGATGAAGCAGTTAAGCCGTTTGCATAATTATACCCCCATAAACGAAGTTTAGGATGGTAAAAAAGGACTCAGCTTGGCTTTCTGTCCGTCTATTTGCCAGTATGTCAGTGGGTCTTTTGCATGATTTCCGAACGATAACTAGAGTTTGGAATGAGATATCATAATCAAACTTTGTATGTAGCATCATTATCTAAAATAACCGGTTGGTATTCCGTTTACCCCCCCCCCTTCGTGTCAAGGTCACTGTAACTAAAATAGCAAAAATGCTTTCCGGACAATAACTAGAGTTAGAATTGATTTAATTGTGATTAAACTTGGTATATAACAAACGTATATGAAGACCTGGGTTGGTTATGCATTTGGACACCCAGGAGCCAACTTAAAAGTAACCATTATTTACAATAGAAGAATGGTTTTGAGAGAATTACTAGACTGGGATGAGATATTTTAATTCTCAGTATTTAGTAATCTAATACGAAGAACTGGGCTGGTAATACATTTGGACCCTAGGGTTAAGGTCAAGGCTACTGTAATTAAAATTCAACAAATGTTTTTCTAGCTAAAACTTAGTTAGGTATTACATTTTTTTCAAACTTGCTTTATAGCAAGCTTATATGAAGAATCGGGTTGGTAAAGCATTTATACCCCCTTGGGTCAAGGTCAAGGTCATCGATACTTAAAATAAAAAGAAATGGTTTCCAAACAATTACTAGAGTTAGCGATCGGGTATTAATATCAAATTGATATATAGTTAGCTTGTATGAAGACCTTGGTTGTCATATCTTTTGGACAACATTGGGTCAAGGTCAAGGATACCGGTACTAACAACGGAAAAATGGTTTTCGGAAAAAAACTAAAGTAATGAAGAAAAATGTTGGTATTTAGCAAGCTAATATGAAGACATTGATTTGTGTTGCATTTAGGCCCCCCTGGGGTCAAGGTCAAAGGGACTGTAACTAAAATAAAAAAATGGTTTCTGAACAATAACTAGGGTTAGAAATGAGATATTGTAATCAAACTTGGTAATAAGCAAGCTTTTATGAATACCTGGGTTGTATTGCATTTGGACCCCCTGGGCTCAAAGTCAGGGGCCTTGTTACTTAAAATAGAAAAATGTTCTTTAGACAACGAATAAAATATCGTAATCAAACACTGTATATAGTAAACTTATGTAAAGACTCGAGTTTTTTTTTTTTTTTTTTTTTTTTTTTTTTTTAATTTTTACTTACCATTACTGAAAGTAGAAAATAATTTTCCGAACTTTAACTACAGTTAGGCATGATATATTGTAACCAAACTTGGTATTTAGTAAGCTTATATGAACACTAACTTGGTTTGCTTTTGTACCCATGGAATCAAAGTTCAGTTTTACTAAAAGTAAAAAAAATATTTCTAAAAGTTAACATTATTTAAGAATTTTTTGTACACAGTTGGTACTTTATCAATTTTAGGTTGAGTTCAAATTTTGCTTCAGACCACAAAATTGACCAATATGTCAAGATTGCCCGAGGATATATTAAAAATTGAATACCAGATAAGGATAATACCATATTTTTGTTTTGCTTGCAATGAGAGTAATTCATCTGAGCTCTGATGAGAATCGTATTACAGATTGTTTGTCCAGATGGGATTAAGATCCTATGTATACAAATGCATTTGAGCCGCGTCACGACAAAACCAACATAGTGGGTTTGCGACCAGCATGGATCCAGACCAGCCTGTGCCTCCGCGCAGTTAGCTATCAGTTTTTCTACTTGAAATAGGGTTGGTAAGCGAACAGCATGGATCCTGATCAGACTGGTCGCAAACCCACTTTGTTGGTTTTGTCGTGACGCGGCTCATTTTGGGAGAAATCTGAAAAAATCTGTTTGAGAAATGTGTTTCGGAAAATATTCTAAATTTCCTTCATGATTGGTAATTGTATCATTTTTTCATTTTTTCAGAGACACAGTTTGGGATTATAAAACAGGATCTCGGGACAATACAACAATTAATTCTCCCTTTGTTGATGGTACAAACAAGAATATGTACATACATGGGAAAGTTTTATCTAATTTTATTTATATTTCTGTTTCTACATCAATTTTACAATTGTATGCTAATATGTTTCTACATCAATTTTACAATTGTATGCTTAAATTTTACTACATCAATTTTAAAATTGTATGTTTAGTTTTTTATAAGATCTTTTCTATTAGTACAGAGTATTAAAAATTACTTAGTGGAGTGAAGGTATTTCATATGTGTTTAAGCTACAGCATTGATCAAATTAATACTTATGTACTTAAATTATTCAATGGATTTATTTTGTAAAAGAGTATATTCAAATTGTCTGTTCGTGTTTTTTGCATTTCTTTCTTTGTGCTCTTTCTTTGTGCACAGAAACAGTCCAAGGATTTAACCTGGAAATCGGACTGTTAGTTCAAACATTAATTCATGTTCAAGTAATGTTAAGTTTAGTTTACTTTAATGTCATACGTTCATCAATAAATATTTTGGTACATTGATATCTAGCGTTTGCTTCTGATTTTGAGATAATTATTTTGGAATGCCACCTTAAGGAGCACCATGGCATTAACTGTTGAACTTCATATAGACTTTTTCTGCAAATTATTGCATATTTATATAAATAAAATGAAAATTTTTTCTAGGAATTGTTTGCTTTAGTGAAATAGGGAACATACCAAACAAATTAATTTTTCCACCAGTCTTTTTGTTTTGCATGAGTCTCACTGTGATTTTGTGAAATACTGGTCGAGCACTGGTCCTGTCTACAACTCATATTTTTTTAATATATTCCAAGGTCATATGATATGGAAAAAATCAACAAATTACTATACAGTTTAGGAATAAATGGCTTCATGTAACTCTTTAAGGCACACGATTTATCAGATTATGTCCCTGTCTGACACTAAAATGTACTATGTTGTTGAAAAATACGGAAGTGTCTAGCGTTTAAATTGAAATTTATACTAAAATTGATGTTTGTAGACGTATTTTTCATAAATGACTGATACCTTTTTTTTGCATGAAGATTTAATATCAAACTGTTCGCATAATTTTTATAATGTATACAAGAGAATCTCCTTTCGCTTAGACAGAACAAAACGAAAGTGATTTATTCGGATGAATGTGAGCGAGAGGAAATGAAAGTGACTTTAAAAATAGTGAATGTAACGTTTAAATTGGATTTTGTATTAATATTGCAGTTTATAGACGTATATTTCAAAGACATAGATAATGTCTATGATATTGTCTATACATTAGCTGAGACATCTTTCTACCTTTCACTAACTGTGAACCTGACGAAAGTGACTTATTGAATATCAAATATAACGTTTTTATAGATTTTAATATTAATATTGCAATTAGAAGAAAGTACAGCTTGATTATTTACGTGCAAACACGTGTTTTCATAACATTTTCGCACCCACTTTAATTGACAGTAATCACGCTATAATGGTCTGTTGTGTTGTTTGTGATTACTACCTGTCTAAATATCAGCTAAACATTATTTCATTTTTTCGTTAAAATTGTATTGTCAGAATTTTTTTCTATTGCACCAAAATTAAATAACTCTTGCGTATCTATTCATATACGATGGGTAACGGCCAATATCGCTAAGGTATTACTGTAATCCAGTCATCGATTATGTAAATGATGAAACGTTGTTTATTGATGCGCAGATTACAGTGGAATTATGCTCATCCAAGCGTAAGTGGTCAAAACACACTCGTTGTGTTAAAATAATATTTTGCTTTGTAAAAAAAGAAATAAAGAAATAAGTAATCCACGAAATTTTTTTAATAATTTTGAACTGAATATACCAGTAAAGTATAAAGGAGAAATCCTTTAGTTAATATTCGCTAGTCATGGATGCAGATGGGATATTGAAAAAAGATTACCAAACTGTCTGTAACTGAACGCTCTTGAAATTTAAATCTAACACAGCACATATAATTTAAATCACTATTTTTTTTATTTTTAATTAAATATTATTCATATTTGATAATATACGTCTACATACTTATATCAATTTAAACGCTATATTTAATAGTTTTAAAGCCACTTTCCCTGTTCTCGCATAAGTCACTTTCGTATTGTTTAATTAGAAAAAACTAGCTTCGAAAAAAAGAGGAAGAAAAACACACACAAAAACATAATTGTACCTTATGGAAGCGCTCAACATAAATTTTCAAGTTTCCCTCGTCAGTACGTCTAATAATTCTGATCCCAAATTACACAATCTGGAAAAAGAAAACATATTCTGTTCACTATCGATAGGCACATATGTCTTTCCAATTACGGCGATTCAGAGTTTATATGTGTGCGTTTTTATTTATCTCGTTCGCACGAGATACTATGTCGTGGCCACGAGGTACTAAGTCGTGGCCACGAGATAATTAAGTGGTGCGCACAAAGTTCTCGTGCGCACCACTTAATTATGTCGTGGCCACGACAAAGTATTCCGTGCACACATCTTAACTCTCTCGTGGCCACGACTTAATTACTCCAAAATATGGAAAACCTGTAAAGTTGTACAGTTGACTTTTTAAAATTTATATTTCTTATTTAAACTACAGCCCAAAAAAATACACGAATCAACAAATATTAAAGGGAGGTGAGTATTTTTGATTGGTCGAAGAGGTAACCATCACTTATGCTCATTTGCCGTTGTTTACGTCAAGGGTTTCGAACCAGAGCTTGTTGTCGTCACAATATAAGGTACAAAATTTAGTATGATCAATAAAGACAGATGAAATTCAAATGCCAGAACAGCAGTAAAACGAAAAATGCAACAACAAAGCACCTCAAATCTAAATTGAATTTAAATTCATTTTTATTTACTTTAACAGTTGTCAGCATATCAGCCTACATCTCATACTGTGCTTTTGTTTCATAAACTATTAAACATTTAATTATTTTAAAAATGGGAATAAATCCCTTTTTAGGAAATGAGAATAATATAATAATATAAAAATATTACGAAAATAAGATCCAAAAGGATCCATTCACAAATAAAATCTATACGATCATAAGATGCCTATGAATATAAGATTTTAACAAAATTAAATAATGTCTGCACGAAAAAAAAAATCAAAACATATTTAATCTGTTTAAAAATAATTTATATGAAAATAAGATCTTAAAGTTAACAAAAATAAGTTTTGCATGGAATTACAATCTTTATGAAAATGCACATATGATCGATATAAAGAGATTAAAACGATGATATGTATGTACTAAATTAATTGATATTCCTTTATAAAGATAAATCAAAATGTAACCACATTATTCTTGTTTTCAGTTTGCAGCCGAAATTTTATTTTCGCGTAACTCGGCGAATTTAAGGTATTCAAATATAATGTATTTTCCGCACAATTTCCCTTTTTTTCTTGTATTAATTTGTTTTATGAAAATTTTATTCGCTAAGGAATCAATCAAAGAAAGCGTAAGAAAATACTTAACATAATCATTAAAACAGGCACCGTGAAAAGAATAAATATTATTGTATTAGTATCCTCTAATCCTTTTAAAAAAGGTAGCTGAGTTTGCAAAAATTCCGAATCTGCCAAAGTACTTTTAAAATAAAAAATCAAATCTTTTTTTCAAGCATATATAATTACATCTTTTTACAAACGCATCAATGGTCTGGTCTGGTCTGGTCTAGTCTAGTCTAGCCCAGGTATGTCTATTCTAGTCTAGAACAAAAGTAATGTAATAAGCATTTTAAAGAAATTGTTGATTACATAAATTTACAAAAGCAGAAAAAATACTTCATTTGACAGACATATTGAATATGTTATCTATAATTAATATATTTTCAGGTACGAATCTAAGCTTCCAGAGAAATGTGGGAAATGTTACAAAGAACCCAGTGCTTCTTTCAAGTTCAAGGTTATATGACGTCACGCCTAAAGTGTCACAAACATCACCAAAGTCTAAACTAGTACATTGTCCTATAGATTTGTTAAATTGTATTCTCTGTCAAACACCTTCAAGGGAAGCACTTCAGTGTCCCGCATTGATTAAATGCAAAGATGTTTCTAAAAGTGCAGGCTATGAGACACTGCTAAGTGATATATCTAGTTATCATGAAGTTGGATATTTTACAGTACCGATTAATTCAACATTATTAGGGGAACAGAAATATGTAGTTGAACTTCTTTAAAAAAATGAAGCTAAATGGCACAAGAATTGCCGTAACAAAGTTAGCAAACTGAAACTTACAAGGCTACACAAGGACAAGTTAAAAGTTGAGGCCGAAACTGAAAGCAGTACACCAAACAAAATAACTTGTAAGAGTTGTGGGGCAGCTACAGTGGCTGATTGTAAAAAATGTTTCTTTTGTAATACAGAATCTGGAGATCTTCATCAAGCTTCCACATTTGAAATGGACACAAAAGTTAGCCAATGTGCTTTAGAGTTACAAGATACAGTTCTTTTAGCAAAACTTAGTGCGGGAGACCTCATATCACAAGAAGCCATGTATCATTCTAATTGTTTGGTAACCCTTTACAATAGGTCCAGGAAGCTGCAAGCAGAAAATGATTCAAATAAATCTTGTCAACAAATACATGGCATTGCTCTTGCAGAACTAGTGTCGTATATAGAAGAGAGTAAGTCAAGTGATTTAATAACCATATATAAGCTTGCAGATCTTGCCAAGTAAAAGACTTGTGTGCAGTCATTGAAGAGTTTGGAAATCCTTTCAATGATTACACAGAGGACCTTTTAGTATTAGATACTCGGGACATACTTGATGATCAGGTGAAGGACACCGTCAAGCAAATTGAAAGAGTTGGCAAAGAACAGTTTGAAACTTTCATTACTGAACTATTTAATACCAGACAAAAGCCTGTCACTGATTCTATAAAGCAGAATAAATTCCCGCTTTTTAGTAGGCCTGCAATTTAAGAAAAGAGCAAGGAGAAACAACAAATTTCTTCACTAAAAGACACTTGTTCGCTTTTTTCAAAGTTGTATGTATCTTGCCAGGTGCACACACGGGACCTTGATGAGTTTTTTCTCCATGAGAAAAGCAAGTATTCTCCTTCAATTTCACAGTTCGGACATCTAAGATTTAGTTGTAAATCTGAATTGTTAAACTGCCTCGAGCAAGTATGTCCATCTGAATATGAAATACCAGATGTTGGTGTAAAGATTTTCGATGGTGCAGCCATTATCAATATATTAAAACCTAATGGCTGTCAAACATTCCTTGAGTACTCACAGAATGTGTTTATACCGTTCGTTGAGCCTGACGCTCTGTATCTGACATACAGAGTGTTTCTAGAGTGGACATTGTTTGGGATGAATACATAACAAATAGTCTAAAAGCTGCAACAAGAGGCAAACATGGACAAGGTATTCGTAGAAGAGTCCAGTCAGATTCACGAATTCCTGGAAGTTGGGAAGCCTTTCTTCAGGTTGATGAAAACAAAACAGAGCTATTTGGGTATTTAGCAGATCAGGTGATAACATTAACATGTGACAGCAATAAGCAGATCATAACCACAAAAGGATCAGACGTTCTGAGCAATATACCAATAGAAGAAAGCAGTATCATATCTTCATGTACACACGAAGAAGCAGATACAAGGCTTTTACTTCATGTTGCTCATGCTGCAAGGCTGAACAATACAAAAATCCTTGTACGCACTGTTGATACAGATGTTGTTGTCATAGCTATAACAGTCTTTCAACATATGAATGTATGAAGAGCTATGGATAGCATTTGGCACTGGAATTTTTTTTAGATATATACCTGTACATAAACTCTGTAATGCTCTCGGTCAAGATATAGCAAGTTGTTTATCGGCATTCCATGCGTTTACTGGATGTGATTAAACTTCATCATTCTGTGGCAAAGGTAAAAAGACAGCATGGGGTACCTTAAAAGCATTTAGTGAGCTGTCGAAGCATTTAAAGTTCTTAGTAAATCTCCAGCAGATGACTCTATTGCCACTGTTATGCCAACGTTGGAGCGATTTGTAATACTTAGGTACGACCGATCAAATGCTGCTACAAGAGTCAACGAAGCGCGGAAAGACCTCTTCACACGAAAAGGAAGATCTGCATACCAGGCTGGGTACTGCTGGGGACAGGCGCTTTTGCCCTCCCCAGAACTTCCTTGTCCAAGTAACTGGGGTTAGGTAAAAGGTCAGGATATTTACATGGGAGCCGTTCTGGACAACATTACAACAGGCCTCCGAGTCTTGCCAGGAGTTACTGAAGTGTAGCTGTAGTCCCCAGATAGGTTGTCGTGGGAGGTGCAAATGTATCAAAGCTGACTTGATGTGCACAGCTCTTTGTCTGTGTGGTGGAGATTGTGACCGAGGATAGACTTATGGGCGAGGTTTAGGGTCTGTGTAATTTATGGTGTTGTTAGTAATATTGGTATATCTTGGTTTGTTAAGCCTATCTATGACTGCAAGTGATACACAATCAAAATGGAAGTCCTGAATACATCAATTATACTTTGAAACATAAAAAACACTTTTTTGTGCATTTGGCGGCCATTTTGGAAGCCATTTTGAAATAAATGCAGCACTTAAATTCAAATCTTATTAGAGATAAACAATGATTTATATGTGTGCAACATGAAATAAGTAAATTTGATAACAATTTATCAATTTATTAAACTGTATTCTCATTGCAAGTAATTGTTTCATCTTATGGAAGCCATCTTGGCGGCCATCTTGAAAATGGCGGCCATTTTGAAAATTGAAGATGGGTCCATAGCTGAAATTGATCAGAATTGGTTCATCAACAAACGTGCCAAGTTTGTTGCTTTTATCACAAAGTGAACAATTTTTCACCATATGATCCCACTAAATATCTTTTTCAGTACAATTCATATTATTTGATTACCTCCCTTTATTCACGCCTGTTATGATATATATGATAATAGATAGGTATTGTTTTTTTGTTTTTTTTTAATTATAATTATATTTAATGATGTCGATGTTTTCTAAACTATGATCTCCCTTCTTACAAATTCAAAATGTAGTTAAAGCAATTTTTTTCGAAATTCTCAACATTCACGCAAGTAACTGTTATTTTCCCACTTGTTGAATTTATAGCCTAGTTTCTCTGTACCAATTCAGTCCTACGCATAAACCCAAGATTTCCAGTTTTCCCCCAAAATTTCATATCTCTGGCCAGTGATGAGCATTTAATTATAATTACATGGCTTGTCACAGTATCACTGATAGCAGCACCCTAGATGTTTGATGACCCTATCATGTTTCAAGAATGTATAGTTTTAGCTGGAGGATATAGAGAACATTTTAGATGTAAGGAAAACTAAGATTTTCATAGATACATTCAATTTGAAATAAGTTAAAGACTTAAATGACTGGATTACATTAAAAAGAATTTTAATCACTTACAACTCACAATCACAGGGACTCAGTACAGTGTTGGGATATACTACAGTAGTAAAAAATTAATTTTAGAAACAAAAATATTGAATAGGTTTTTTATTTCTAAAATTTCTTTTTACACTATCCCAACACTGTGCCGAGTTCCTGTGCACTAATGTATAATTACTTTCATGGTAAATGCATTTCATGCCTCAGACATTTATATTATTTTTATTTTTTTCTGAAGGAGCAAAATAATGTTTAGTAATAATAATAAAAATAATGGGTTTAAAGCATTATTGATGCTTATCATTCAATTTGAAAAGTAGCTCTGAAGTGAAAAAAAAATGTAAAAAAGGTAGCAAAATGTAACCAAAGTAGTATTTTGACTTCCATACAAAATACTAAATCACTTTAACTTTGCCAATTGCAAAAGAGCAGATAATAGTAAAATTTTTGATGACCTTTAAGTTATTGTTAGGAAACCATAACTGAACACCAAAAGTCACAATAGCTGCCAGAGGAGCCAGGACTCAGGACAAAGATAATACTCAGAAATATATGAATTTTCACTAAATCCCATGTTCAAAATTTAATGGAGATAATACTAATAAATCTATTCGCACCTGATATAAGTGTTCAGAAACATATTTTTAAGTCAAAATTTAATGCGGAAAATTCTGAGTAAAAAAGGATGATGATTCTGAAAATATTGACGCTTGAGTTATGTAGCTTGTCATGTTATTGTTTAAAGTTAGAAGTAAATTCTTTCATAAATAAAGAAGTAAGAGCAAAAATATAAATGTATAAAAATAATATATAAAGAAGAGCTGTCACAGAACGTTACAAATGCCCCTAAAGGATTCTAGTTATGAACCACCTATAACATGTTGTGTGGTGGTAAAAATTGACAAAGTTCGAACCCCAGCTGAGTGCCCTTTAAGTTAGAGAAAGAAACCTTGGTCTTGTTCACAACACATTGTCCATCTATGGTGACTTTATATTTAAAAAAAAAGAAACTTTCATGTATATGGAAGTTACAGAGCGGACACAACAACCACCATTTATATGTCTTAAGGGCAACGCATCATACATTTATGATAATTTCATATGTGAAATAAAACATATTATCCTTTCATGCATATTAGTTTCAGAGCATACACGGCCATCTCTGCCTTTTTGTATATTAACATCAAAATTGAAAGTTTGAACCCCCACAGTGACCTTGACCTTAGTCGTAAGAAACCGAGCCTTGTTCGCGACACACCATGCATCTATGGTTATTTCTTATATGAAAGAAAAAATAAAATCCTTTCATGCATATAATATAGAGAAATACAGAAGTTTCAGAGTGGACAGAACCACCACCCTTTTATATTTATATAACATAAAAAATGACAAAATTTGAACCCCAACAATGACCTTGACTTTAGTCGTAGGAACCCGAGTCTAGTTTGCGACACACCATACATCTTTGGTTATTTCATATATGAATAAAATTAAAATCCTTTCATGTATACTGAAGTTTCAGAACGGACAAGACCACCACTGTCTATATATATAAAGCTGGACGCACTGACAGACGGACGGTTCGATTTTAATATGCCACCCTTCGGGGGCATAATTAACATCTAAGTTCAAAGGGGAAATAATTCTGGAAATATTCATGCTAGAGTTATGAATATTGTCACACATGTATAAGGAACATATATTTTTAAGTTAGAAGTAGATACCTTAAGAAATAAAGAAGTTAGTAAAAAGTAACATAATTATTTTGAGGAAAAAAAATGAGTTCATGGGGAAATATTCTGGAAAAATATTGGTGCTTAAGTGAACAACATTGTCACATATGATGTAGTTGTTAGTTTAACACCTTATCACATGATGTGTATGATGATAAGATATACATGTGTACATACAGATGTATAATGAAAATTATTGACCCTTTGGGGCAGGCCAATTTTTATCCCAGGGCTTTGATCGGAATAAACTTGATAGACACTCAGTATAAGATGTTTCATGCCAAATATCTAAGATCTAGCTCTTTGGACTTTTTAAAAGAAAGGTTTATAATTTTTTTTTTGATTGCTATGGCAATCAAAGTTCTGCATGGGATTTTATTCTTTGAACACCTTTGGTAGAGCTTTATGCAAGGTACACTCCTGCAAAGTTTTAACAAATTTGGCTAAGTGGTTTAGGAGTAGAAGTTGTTTAAATAAATTTTTGACGCACGAACATTGTCCTCAGATGAGCTAATAAAAAAGTTAGGGATAAAATATTTACTGCACATCTATAGGCATTAATTTAAAGTATGTACGCTGGCGCAAACTTAAAAACCGAGGTGAGTAGGATAGGTCTACATATACTTTATATAGTCGAGCTAATAATAAAAATATCACTTACCTGGTCACTTAGTTAAGTTTGCACTTTACAGTAAAAAATTACATTTAAAAATTAGTGTTTTTTTTTTGGGGGGGGGGATGAGTAACATGAGTAACAGTGACACTTAACTATGAAAGTTTATTAATTAAGAAGATGAAGATCCTTTATAAAGGTATATCCCAACATATAATTCATTTAGTAGCTAAAATTTATTGGTGATATATATATATTTACAAATAATTCAATTATTGCTAAAGTTCACAATTCACTTGGGCTGCAGACCCAGAGAACAAAACATCGATAAAAAGTGAGTGTATCTTCAGAAATTTGATCCTTCAATGTTAGGGCCATTAGATAAGAATACAGAGGACCAATTAATGATGACAAGACTCTCAACTCGGTGGAGTGTTAATGGGAGATATACAGTTAATAGTGATTTACTAGCTGATAAGCCCTTACTGAGATTCAGCAGGCTGGAAGGGTTTATGCGTAGGACTGAATTTATGTATCTTTTGATCCAATTAATTTATGTATCTTTTTTCCGGAAATAACACATGCTATCTACAATAATTACGTCTATAGATGCATATGCATTTTTTGTATAAAGCAGTAATAGACGATTTATTTTATTATGATGTTATAACTTTCCTTTTACGCTTATACTCGTAAAAGCGAAACAAGACTTAGTCTTGATAAATTGTGTTGGTTTTTGATTTTTTTATCCTATGATTAACTGTATAAATTTGATCTACTTGATAAAGAGAGATTGACACATTTACAGGAAGAAATTTTTATGATTGTTTTAATTGTGGTGAGTGCCTAAGACTTCATTCCCAAAATATTCATACTTGCTCCACTGTAGATTAGAATATTATGTTCCCTTATTTTAAAGGCACATTTGAACAAATATTTTGTACAATACAGTATACAACTGTTCACAAATTGGGTTCATTGCCAATGAAAATAGGTATCTGTATGGGACAAATGTATTTAGATCTAAACAATAAAATCAAATAAAGATCATTCCAAAAAGATATTATTGACCTAAAAATGTAATTGCAGAACAGAAGTGTGGATGGACGGACAAACGGACGACGGAAAGTGAGTTATGACAAAAGCTCAAAATAAGCACATTGTGCTATTGTGACCAAAAACAAATGTAAGTGAAGACATTCGGACCATATGGTTTTGAAGGCGACCAAAACACTAAACTAAATGAGATTCAAAGCAGTTAACATTTTGTTAAAACACAAAATACTTGTAAATACATTCATTCATTCGCATGAAATGAACCAGCATTTCGTCATCAAAAATACGTATGTAAGATAAATGTTTAAGTTAACTTACATAATTATATTTCTTTTTCATATTTCTCCATTATCTTCAGTAGGTTTAAGTTCTCTTTTGATCGCATACATTAGCAGCCTCATCCCGATCTGACAGGCAGTATATATCATTTAACAGTTTTATATATCTTATCTATAAGTGTCAAGGGTAAATCAATTGGAAGGGCAAAATGGTGGTCATATGACAGATATTTGTTGTACTCATTTTTGGATATCCGAAACTGTCTTCAATAGTGGAGAAACCTTGATGTTCTTATAAACTCAGTTCTACTTTTCTTTAACACGATTTAATGTCAATATATTTTTTTGTAAATTAACAATGGGGTTTATTAACTTTCGCCTTCTTTAAGAATACACACAACATCCTTATATCTTATTTCTCTTTACATGTTACAGGACAATGTTACAATTTGATTGTTTTTTTGTTTTTTTTTTAAACATGTTAAGGAGGTACATGTAAATAAATTTATGAATATGCTGTATACTTTTCGTCTGTTGTTAGGTTTTGGCTTTTAAAAATACAGTTCAAAATCTTACTTCTGACAAGGTAATCGAAGAGATCCGACCACTCGTAATATACTGTAATAATTGCTATAAACATTTAAAACGATGCCATTTTCATGAGAATGATTGGAAGCAAACTTTGCTTTAAAAACTTTGGTATCTTGCCATGTCAACTCAATTCACTAACATTCTACTTTTGACATGCCCAAAAAGCATTAACTTGTGCATAATCATTTTATAAAGTTTCAGAATGATTAAATGTGTTTCAATTTTTACAAACGGCTGACGAAACATGAGCATATGGCAAATACAATTTTCATTAATAGTTACAGTCTTGTTTTAAAATGTCCTAAGAAAATTTAAAAACAAGTTGTCACCATTCTATAAAACTTGTCACGAATAAGTTGGAAAACGACACTAAAAATATTTGTCTAGGGTTTGTAACATAGACTTTATAAATCTCAGAAGGATTTGAATAAACAAGAAATATACAAGTTGGAATAAGTAAATCTGAACAAAAATTGGAGGAAAAATTAAGCAATAATTTTCATTGGAAAGCAATAAATATTTCATCTATTTTATATTGCAAGGAGACTGAACTTCAAAAAAAATTTTCAATATAAGTTTATCCATAGATATGTGACATTTTACATAAATGTAAAGCTCCGAATCATTTAAAATCTCGATCAATTATTATGGGAATGTCTTACTGCACATGCAAAGTACCACAAATACAAATGTAAATGCAAATCAATGATCCCAAATTTAAATAATTTAGAACCGAATTTAGAACATGTATTGAACTTGAAAAAAAAAGTATAGCGTTAAAAACGATAATAGACATATTATATTGAATAAAATAAAGCATCATATTCTCACCTAATAAACGGCCTAATTACCCTGATGCAAATCATTCTTAATTTTATCATTATTTATCAAAAAAAGGCCATCAATTAGGGTAGGACCACAACCCACTTTTTGACATTGTGAATTCTTATAGATTATGAATAATTATGTATATATAAATCTGACATATGTTTATGCAAAATGGTTTTTGTAAGGTCAGTATGGGATGGTTTTCCTGACCAGTACTGATCATTTGGACAGGGGAATAAATTGGTTCACCCTTATTGTTGGGTCCCGAAGAAAAAAAAAACGATTTAAACGATAACATATTGTTTTCAAAATGACAGACCTTGACCATGTAATCTAATTTTGATTGAATATGTTGTTGTTTCCTTTTGTCATACAGCGGAAAATACCTAATATTTCAGTTTATGACAATTTCTTAAAAGATTAGTTCATTGTTTTCCTTTATGTTTCAAAGTGTTAAGTAACGTTAACTAAGAGGAGCACAATATACTTTTGGTACGTGTTAAAAGGACATGTTCATATTCACAGGTAATATTAGAAATTAACATTTATTTTGATATAAAACATTTAAAATCAACACTTTTATGGTCTTACAGCATTATATCTATATGAGATATCACACACACGCACGCACGCACACGCACGCACGCACGCACACACACGTACACACATCTATTTTTCTTTATAAAATACTTTTATTTGGAATATGTGTTATATAAAACAATGATATCCACATGACGTGATATCGTCGTATTCTATTGACATAAAAGTGATGATGACCAAAAAAAGTCTTTATAGATGTATGTAGATGTATATAGGTATATTTCTAAACAAATATACCTAAACATTTTATTGTTATGTTTACATGGCATAGCTTTAGAATAGTAAAAATAATAATGCTTTTATTTAACATTTATTGACATATCGTGCACAGTGACACAGTGACAGTCATGGACTTTATCAAGTTATCTTTTTATTGTCTCAATCAGACAGCCATGTAGATCTGTTATAAAAGAATTTAATGTGACACGTAGGTTTTGAAGAAAAAAACATACATACGTACGTGCATACATACATACATACATACATACATACATACATACATACATACATACATTTTTTACAACTTTGTGATAGTTAATAATAATTATTCTTAAATAACGTCTGTCTAAAACAGACGGCAAAACCTTTATGAATACCCCATCTGTCTTCCCAGATAAGTAATATTCCGCCGGGACAACTAGATAACCGGTTACAGCAGTGATTTAAATCCAGAGTATTTAGATAAGCATTTTTTCAGTTATGGTCTACAAAGTACATATTCACTTTTCTGACAAAAGTTGCAATCAATATTTAAGTGAATATCTTTAACAGGTCATTGTGACCTTGATTAGAAAGTTAACAAACATCTCCTTTGAAAGGGTCATAACAAAGCAACATTGTTTTATCTAAAAAAAACTTGAGCGTAAACGAATCGTACACACAATACTAAAAGTTTGCAATTTTTTAACTCCCCTCAAAGAGCCGGTGATTGTTCTATATCGCTGACTTTATAACCAAATAATAGTTAAAAGATACACAAATAGGTCAATGGGTTTTCTTAGGGGTCAAACAATATTAAAGGTGTTCCCCAAATGTTACTGTTGTTCAAATGTGACAGCAATAGCTTCAAAAATGTAGGTCACTTAGTTGCGGTCGAGGTAAAAGTTCAAGGTCACATACAATCCTTAGTTCCTATTAAAAAAGGGCATGACTTGACAAATGTAAACGAATGTCATTAGACCATGGTCAAGTTTCTTAAAAACTCACACATAACTTTACATCTGATCCAAAAGTTCAATGTTTGTAAAAAAGCAAAAGTATGTCAATGGGTAAAAGTCGAGGTCTTCTGTGGTCGTAATTTAATTAACTTCATAAAGACTTTACAAAAAAACCACAAACGAAGAGACTAAAATGCAAATGTAGATTACTGGGCTGTGGTTAAGGTAGCTCGCTACTTTCCGACCGAAATTTGACAATATCTCAGATCTTGATGATTTCTGGTATACAGACATGTAGATATGTAAGCTTTACTTCTGCAGTATTATTTTATAAATAAACAGCGTTACTATGACGTCAAAGCGCCCTCTATCGGTGGCGGTGAAATTGCGTCTTTTTTATCAATAAACCGGTCTGTTCTTATCAATTTTCATCCGATTTCCTTCATTTTAATATCATAATGTTCAGTAAATGTATGTCTTCGTAATGATGTCTTTCTTTAACATTTACTTAATAGTCTGCGATTTTACGTTATTTTTCTCTACTTTCTGACGTCCATATTTGATGCAAATATCGCGCGATATCGCATTAAAGATTGTGTAATAAAAAAAATTCAACACGGTGAATTTTGCTATAATTTTCCGAGCGTGTAGTGAGATAGTGACGGAAAATATTTATGCAATAAAAATATAGGGTCAACGCGTAAGATATTTTGCTATTACTGTTTTAAAATAAAATAAGGGTGAGTGAAACGTTATGATTTTGGTGACGTTAATAGTTGTTGGAGTTCAAAGAATAATACCAAATAACAATTTTCTTACGTCAAACATTACGATTGTAAGTATAAACAACACAGGGACTTGATGAAATGTATATTTTTTAAATTGTTGATTATTTTCTCATTGAAAGCATGCGCTAGATGAGCACATTTACAATGTTTAATCCGACAATCCCTTTTTAAATACTTTTTTAATTTGCAGGACACAGTCTCATACATCTTTTAATTCTAATTTTATAATGTGATGTTGTTAAAGTGTTATATTATTATATGAATTAACTAGTTTCAGCGCAAAAAATAAGATTCACATATTGCTGTATGAATGTAGAAAGAATATAAGGTCGCTTACCCGTAGAATATTTATTTTACGTTACATTCAGCCTTTAAACACTTTCATAAAATCACATAAAGGCAGACGAGCCTCGGTGTCAAAACACATCGTAAAAATACAATTCAAATAGATATGCATACAAATGTGCCGAAATAAGTGATAAATAAAATTCAGAAATAATATTCAAATATGTTAAAGGGACTCCACTGAGGTATTTTGACATGATGGAACTGAAAATATTTTTTCCAGATAAATGTACCATTTGATGTAGGTTTACACCACGAATCTTTGTGCAAAATTTCAGAGCATTCGCGCACTTCGTTTTTCCAGAATAATTATTCAAAATGAAAAGTGTTTAAACGCTTTTCACCCAATCGGGCTAACAAAAACATAAAAATACGATTTTCAATTTATTTCAAAGTATATTTCTTAACTATCTTCGCATATATTTCTGTTTAAAGTGCCCAGCTCATTTATGTAAGAAATTCAAATGTTATGTGTTTAGCTTTTCAACCTCATTGGAGTCCCTTTAAGAATATTTAAAAACAAACTGTACAAGAAACAAAAACCTTTATTTTGTTTTTATTTTTGCTTACCATTTCTAAGTCTATGCAATACATAGATTATATAATTATAATCTAATTAAAATGTCATGATAATTAGAAAATGAGCACTTATGTGACAAACTATAAACTATTTTGGAAGCAAAATCATACTGAATAAAAAAATAAAATATATACGTGTAGAAAATTTTTGAATTAAATGTCTGCTAGATTTTATAATATAATTAAGACTACCAGTGAATCATGGCTTACGTACAAATCGTTGCTACTTCCAGTTGATCATATATTTTTGAAACGTAAATTTGATTTATTTCCTACCACAGACATAGATGTTATCTATGTCTCTGTTCCTACTAACTGATATATACAATTCAAAATTGTTACATATGATAACATGGAAGTTTATGTTGTACCGAGATATACATAACATGATGACATTGCGACTGCATCAGCCTTTTCATTCTTTTTTTCTGACATTCTTTGCAAAATTTATGTTTTTATAATTTCCACTTAGGTGGCCCTTTAATTATATCTTTCAATATTCTGAATTGTCTTTCAGTCCTCGAGGTATTTATATCCATTCGTTGCAGTTTTTCAGCGATTGATACCAACTTTTGCAGACAGTTATACCCTGATTTGTTGTACATGTATATAATTGAAGATATTCATCGAAATGCAGGCATCTGCCAGGACTTTTAAAAGAACATTTTTACGGAACATGTCTACAAACTATTGTTGTTGATGGTTTTCACACATTTTTATTCCTGTCAGTATGTTATTTATCGAAAAAGTCGTGAAAATTTCCTTGAGAAAAATATTTGACGTCACCAAAATCATTACGTTTTACTCACCCTTTATTTTATATTCAAATAGTAATAGCAAAATATCTTACGCGTTGACCCTATATTTTTATTGCATAAATATTTTCTTTTATGACTTCACTACATGCTAAAAAAATTAAAGCAAAATTCACCGTGTTGATTTTTTATTATTTCACAATCTTTATTGCGATATCGCGCGATATTTGCATCAAATATGGACGTCAGAACGAGAGGGAAAATAACACAGAATCGCAGAGTATTAAGCAAATGTTCAAGAAAGACATCATTACAAAGACATACATTTACTGAACATTATAAAATTAAAATGAAGGAAATCGGATGAAAATTGATAATAACAGACATGTTTATTGATAAAAAAGACGCAATTTCGCCGCCACCGATAGAGGGCGCTTTGACGTCATAGTATCGCTGTTTATTTATAAAATAATGCTGCAGAAGTAAAGCTTACATATCTACATGTCTGTATACTAGAAATCATCAAGATCTGAGATATTGTCAAATTTCGGTCGGAAAGTAGCGAGCTACCTTAAGATCGTTGATTTAATAAATTACTTAGATTGACATTTGGACATAACCAATTTGACTTTAAACATATCCTGAATAAATGTTTGCCATATGTAGGTCATATAAAATAAATGATCCCCGGAGTCAGTTCTGCCTACTGGATATTATTTGTAAAATCTTGGTATAGGATTACTAAATAAAGCTACACACTAAATATCTAAGCTCTAGACCTTGCGATTTGAGACAAATGCAAAAAGCTTTTGGAAGAAAAAAAATATTGTACATGCCATGATAACCAGAGTTCTTTATGAAATGAAATCATTTAAACAACTTTTGCAGAGAACCATGCAAGAATGATTTCTCGGAAATGTTGTTCAATTTGGTGAATTTAAGCAAACATGTTGTTTCTAGCAAAATGTTGACGGACGACACATCATAACGGACACATAATATATAGCCGATGTGATAGCTCACCATGCATTTTGAATGAGAAAGTACATTAAACATCTTTCAAAGCAATTAAAGCTTATATTGTTTAAAATAAATATCTAAATTGTGTCTAAAGCAGGCATATCTGAAATTCAGAGACACGTATTTACAGTTTTTTTCTTTGTTTGTTTGTTTGTTTGTTTTAGTTTAAAATTCCCACTCAAAGCCATCCGAGTTTATCAAACAGTATAATTAACTTCTCATTTAATTAAAATTTTATATATCTGAAGTGAAACAACAGGAAGTGAAACTGCTTCAAAACACTTTCGAACAATTCTCTACACTCTTCATAGCATCCTGCCAAACATCAAGTCGGTACTCGCAAATCACTTGACGCAACATTGTAGCCTTATATGTACCTCCTTGTTATCTTCACTATGCTATCCTTGTCAGTTTTTACATAACTTAGCTTGATCGAATGCTGCTATGAAGAAGACACCGGATTTCATTTTGGGTGAACCGGTGAATCAGCTTAGTTAATGCAATATAATGACCACTAGACCAAAATGATTATCTGTCTTAAGCGCATGTTTTGATCACTAAATACCCTAAAATCATATTGAAATAAATTCGTGTTGAAGCCACAAAAACCGTATTGATACCAAGTCTTCAAACAAAATTTGTTTGAATCATAAAACGTTATATTTGATAATATCAAAAATATTGTATTATTATTATTATTATTTTTATTATTATTATTATTATTATTATTATTATTATTATTATTATTATTATTATTATTATTATTATTATTATTATCATTATTATCATTATTATCATTATTATTATTATTATTATTATTATTATTATTATCATTATTATTATTATTATTATTATTATCTTTAACAGAAAATGAGCGACAAAAAATTAGCAATACTGATTGAAAGGATAAGGCATTTTTAATTCTAATGTTGGAATACGAAAGTTCTTTTTGTCAAAATCAAATATATCTTTTAAATAAAAAAGACCCTGAATTAATTAAAAATGCGTACATTTTCAAGTTAATAACGTGAGCCGCGCCATGACAAAACCAACATAATGCGTTTGCGACCAGCATTGATCCAGAACAGCATGCGCATCCGCGCAGTCTGATCAGGATCCATGCTGTTCGCTTACAAACCCTATAACAAGTAGAGAAACTGATAGCGAACAGCATGGATCCTGATCAGACTGCGCGGATGCGCTGACTGGTTTGGATTCATGCTGATCGCAAACCCATAATGTTGGTTTTGTCATGGCGCGGTTCACGTTATTTCACCGTTGCATCGGTTGTTTATCCAATTAAATTATTCTTACTTTTGGGTAGATGCATAGATCCCTGCATATAATCAATTTGAATTATCTGATTAGTTAATTAAAATAAGAATTTTACCGCACAATACTTGTTAATAAAAGAACACATGTCAATGTTTATGGTTAAATCTATTATTATCCAAATAGCGGGTCATATTTGGGATCTTTCAATAATTTTTCAAATTTTTAAAGAAGTAGCTTAATACTTATAAACCTATTTTGTTGTCCTACGTAGAATTCGCATGCACAAAAAATGCTACTACCGTTTCTAAGAATACACCGTTTTGGAAAAAGGTCTTAGATATTTATTATATATATTTCTTTCGATTAGAGGATATGCTTGCAATCGATTTTTACATTCTGGTGTGTACCCATGGACTTTAATTTACTTAATTCAATTCCATGGTGTACTCGAATGATCTCTAATGATCTCGAATGAAACTATTTCCGGAGTTTCATAATTTTGATAAACCGTTGATATCTTGAACAATTACGGGTACTTGTCAACATAAGTTGGGTAACAGCAACGATATTTATGAAAAATACGTGGTAAATATGTGCAAACCGAGCCTGCAACATTTTACAATTTTGCCTTGTTGGGCTTTTTTTAGGGGCTTCGTTTTTCTCTTTTTAATTGTCACATCCGTGTTATTTGTGCCGTGTGGCGGCTGTAAAAAGTGTCCCCGTACATTTAATCAATGATATTATATTTCCGATTCTCGAAAATCGTTCAGCACGACATTATTGTTGTGTTAACATTTTAGACGGTATTTTTAGTTTCTTGTATTTGGCCTTTTTCAACTTGGGTGGTTCCAGTATTCCTACTTGAATACTGTACAATCACCCTTGGCATATGCTGCCTGCTTTTCAAATTTATATATATTGACGTCTTGTCTGTGATATGCAGGCTTCATAACCTCAGATCTCCTTTCAAAATTCCATTTTAATAGTTCCGCCCACTATTTCTTTTAGGACACACGCATTCTTTTACTTGGGGACCATACGCTGGTTTTCATGGAATGACACTACTGTGTCACATTGAAGGTTCCATGGTAACTGCCGTATGATGTATCTAAATTCAAAATTACACCATTTTTATGTTTAAATGTTGAATTCTGCTTAAGCCGGTGCATAGGGGGCGTGGACGGTAACTTGCACTTTCCAGTACCGTCCATTAACAGGCCCAATCAAACCGAGCCTGCAACATTTTACAATTTTGCCGTGTTGGACTATTTTTTTAGGGATTCTGTTTTCATCTATTTCTATATCCTAAAAGTCACATAGTATCCAGAATTGGCTGCTCAAGTATCAAGAACGTATATTTTTCTCGTTGTTAAATGGACAAACAAAACCCTTATAACTAGTAAGTTAAACATGGAATAATTAATTACATGATTAAGGACAATGGCGGTCATTTTGATTTGATCTTTTGACGCGTACCAACAATTTGTAAAAAAAAAACGTTTGACTACCTGCCTGTACTAAACATGCCGTAAGACTCTTAAAGGAGGGCCTTTTCAAAAAATAAAACCTATCTAAATATAATTCTTTTCATATACTATCGGATTTTGCGTGATACCTGAAAAGCTTTAGAATTTTAAGTCTTGGAAAAGCGATACACTCTTTTTGAAAAGGACAAATAACACGTTACGATGGTACATGATCGCAAAAGTATCAACAATATTCTTGACCATAACCGTTTTCCTTTCGATAGATAAATTCTTATTGAATTCTAACAATTTACATTATTGCAAAAAGAAGTGTAAGACACACGCGTCATTTTCATTTTCTTTTATTACACATTTTTAATTTCCTTTGTTGACTGTAAGAATATCATCATGTCTTTTAAAACCAATTTCAAAATAAATGTAGCATATACATTATAGATATAAAGTCTTCTTATGTAACACACAATTTTTCTTTGTTGATTTGATGAATACTTATCATATCACGCAAACACTGTGTAACAAGAACAAGTATTTAATGAATGGGCATGCGCGATAATGGTAAACTTCCAACCAGGATATCATCAATACTTAAGATTTAAATCATAAAAGTCAAAGTGGACAGGTTCATTTCGTGGCAGTTTATGTTAATAATCATGGCGTATTCATTAAGTCATTTCGTTAACAATTCGAAATTAAATGAAAAGCCATTTAAGCAATGGAATGGGACAGGACACTCATAAGCTTTCAAAGCTTTCTGCACAATTCCAAATATATTGTGTAAATATTGTTCATCATAATGTAAATATATCGAATGAAATAAGTTTAAACCAATGAAATGAAATGTCAAAGAAATATTTGTAAACATACTTGATATCAGGTGTTATAAAAATAAGTTTGATAAGACAACAATATCGATTCATGTATTTAAACTAATATATCGTATATTATATAACAATTTTTAGCTCGACATTTTTTCAAGGTATAGCTACAGTCATGTCGTCATCCCCGTTGCATCCCCAACACTTTAACGTTGCTCATTATGTTTTGGTGTAGTGTCTTCATATTTGGCCACAACAGCCCTTGTGGCAAGACCTTCAAGACAACCAGACTAAACTTGACCTTCAGTCATAAATGATCTTGACCTTCAAGGTCAAATGACATAATTTTGCTTCATTTTTATTGATTTCTTTTTCTATCAGAGGTTATAACTTTTTATTTTTGAATGGATTTGAACACAGCAATCTTTAGAGATAAACCTTTAAGTTAAGCAGATATACCTTGATCTTTAATAATAAATAACCTAAGCATAAAAGTTCAAATTATTGATGTTCTGGTTATAACTTTGTTATTAATGAATGTACTAACTTTGTACTAATACACAACATTCTTTAGGATAATACCATCAAAGTTAACTTGCCCCATTAATGACCTTCACCTGGAAGGTTGAATTATTAATTTTTCACTTTTTTGCTATAATTGACAGTTACTTAATTATTTATTAATGGGTTATCTTCATACTCGGGCCTTTTGGACAAGACCTTCTTAAAGATTGAACTGACCTTGATCTTTAAATGACCTTGACCGTTCAGGGCAAATGATTGAAATTTGGTTTAAATGCCATAATTTTGTTATTTATGTACGGATTTGATTTATACTTGAACAAAACAAGCCTTGCTACCGAACATATTTAATATCTATTTGTGACATTGAACTTTTTAAATTGACCTTGGTTGTAAAAGGTCAACTTAATAAAGTTCTGTTTGTTTTTCTTGTAACATTCTATAAATTTGTTATTTATTAACGGTTAACTTGATTTTTAGATTAAACACCTTTTATGTCAGAACCTTTTATATTTCAGACTTTAATGGTCCTTGACTCATGTATGACCTTGACCTTGAAAGTCAAATTATTGAATTTTTACTGATTATTTCTTTTATTTGCTGTATCTTAGTAACTAATCAATAAATTATCTTCAAACTTGGACAAGGCCTTCTTTAAGGTTGATTCCACAATAACATTGATCTTAAAATGACCTTGACCTAATTGTAACATGCTTTAATTTTGGTTAAGTTTTTATAATTTTGCTATTTACGTCTGTACTGATTTGATTCATACATGGACATAACTACAACCGTGACTAAATGGACACGTTGAATAACATAGTTATGACATTGACCTTTAAATGACCTTGACCGTCCTGGTCAGTTGACTGAATTTTGATTATTTTTTCTTAACATTGTCATTTATAAATGGAAATGATTCAAATTTAAACATAACAACAAGGTTTACTTAACAGACTTATTAAGAAAGGAAACTCTTCTTTTTAATTTTCCTTTTAAGATTTGTTAAACCTTTATTTTTCGTATGTTTTAAGAAAAATTAAAAAGACGAGCGTAACTCCCGCACGGTGGTGGGCTCTTGTAAAGTTTATTAATTAATTGTTTATGAAAATTTTCTTAGATTAAGTATTGTTTGATTAAAATGTACTTTAATCGCTTTACCGGGGGGGGGGGGTCATTGTATTGTCAACTGCATTCACATGTATATTTTGTAAATGGCCAAATGCATTTGTTTGATTTGCTGATTTTGACACTTGAAACTTGAATCACAATGGTATAACGCACCCACTAAACACTTAACAGTACAATTATCTCTTAAGTACAATATTTGTTTACTTTAAACACGATAAACATATATCATATGTTATATATCATATCTTCCCCATAAGTAGTTGACACTAAATAATTTATCAACAACGCGACATGTTACAAAGATGAAACAAAATACTGCGAAAAGCAATTGACATATAGTATATTTTAATATCTTAAGTACTAGTATAAAACTAAAAGTGTTCCAGTTGCAAGGCGCTTAAAACTTTTTAACCCTAACCGCGATTATTTTTCTTAAATAAGCATGTTCATTTGTAATCTGGATAAAACCATTGATCATTTTTGGGAATAAGTACGAATGAATAGCGAACAGTGCTGACCATGATCAGACGCCACGAATGTGCCGCCAACGGTTGATCTTGATCTGCACTTGGCATACACAGGTAGAATGTATTGCCAACAGCAGGCTGTTTAAAGAATTGGGATTTGTTTACTCATTTTAAGTAACCTTTGAAGAGTGCTTTGTTATATTAATTATACATGTATTTCAAATCAATGATTGAGCGAGGCGGTTGGCATTTTCGTGACTTATGTTGTTATCGAACAAAATGTTCAGAACAATTTCCACTTAATCTTTACCTCTATAAAATTGAGTCGAATTTGTTAATATACAGTTAGCGTTTGTTTAGCGAGGGTCTATTTGCTTTTTAAAGCCCTGGATACGTCAACAGCCATGCCTCCTTTAAATGGTTTATTTGTGAAAAGATTCCTCCCTGGAATTTTCACAGAGTATTATGAGTCAAAGATATGAATTGTGAGCCGAAAGTAAGACACAACAGTCAATCAGCACCTTAACATACAGTAACCAGTGACAATAATCTCGAGTATTTGCGCGCACGTAAAATGCGTTTGAATGAATGTTCAACAGTACACTGTATTCCTTGAGGAGGGCCCCCGATAATGTTGTTATAACTTTTGGCCCAACCCTTTTGTATATTTACATTAATGTATTTATGTGTAATTGTGAAAATTTATGTTTGTATGTATATATATACAATAAAATATGTTTAAACTAATTAAACTGAGAAGACCGAACAAAATGCTACCTTAACGAAAGCCAAATCAACCAGTCCATTATTTTTATATTACAAATTAAGTTAAATTATAGTAGTGCTACTGTATATGGAGAGTCGAGTGTTGGCAAACAAAGCGTCAGCCAATCAGAACTTGCAAACATAAAAATGCGTATAAAGGTTCTACAATGTTTTCAAATAAATAAACATCATTCACTCGACATACATACAATATAATACATGTTAAACATAACAAGAGGTTCCTAAATAATGACTGATAATCATTAATGTATCAATATATCAAAAATACTCTTGACATATAGAAATAATAGTTGCCAACATTTGCTAACTTTCTTACGCACAAGTGCCTTAAATAGTTCCTTAGAATCAATCACTCTCAAATACAATATAACAATCATCCATTGTAGTATTTCATATGTAATGCAAAAATATACGTTAACGATCAATTTTTAATTCAACTTGTAACACAAACTTAATTATTAGCATATATATCAAGATGACAACAATATTCTTGCACCGTAGTAGAACAAGTCAATATGGCCGCCAAATTCAATTGCAAAATGTTTCGTATAATTGTACACCCAGTTATGGATTTAAACAGATACAAAATAATAAATAATGTTCTAAACTGTGTTGTTTAAGTGTATTATGACATAATATAACTAATCATAGAAATTATATGGATTTAAATTCTGCAAAAAGGTGTGCATTACTTGTACAATTCATGTTCGGACAAAGCATATGATTCGGATAACACATATTACTAACGGAACTTAAGGAGTTTATTACTGATAAAACATCAGGGGTTTCTTAGTTATCAAACATAAGGAGTTGATCACTGAAAAAAACATCCGAAGTTCATAATTACTAATGAAACATCAGTAGTTTTTTACCCATTAAACATCATGAGTTCATTACTGATAAAACATCAGTAGTTTATTAATGATAAAATATCAGGCTTTAACTACAGATAAAATATCAGGAGATTATTAATGACAAAAAACATGAGTTTATTATTGATCAAACATCAAGAGATGGTCATTGTTGCAACTAATGATTCATCACGAGTTTATTACTGATAAAACAGCAAAAGTTTATTACCCATGAAACATCACATAATAATTGATAAAACATCTGTAGTTTATTACTGATAAATCAGCAGCAGTTTATTACCGATAAAACATCAGTTTTTTTGTTATTGATAAAACATCAGGAGTTTGTTACTGATAAAACATCAGTAGTTTATTACTGATAAAACATCATGAACAAGTAAAAAATTGCTGGGAAATGCAGCAATGTGATTGTCACGGCGAAGAAAAGAAAAAATACCAAAAAAAAAAAAAAACAGTTATAAGTATAATGTTAAGGTATGTTCAAATAGCATCGAGTTTAATTGACAGGTTAACTTGTTAAGAAGGTTTTTGTATTTTCTGATCGTATGATCAGTAAATACATAGCTAACTCCCACGGTCTAACACAAAATTTCCTAACAGTCCTAACAACGCAAAGTAGTTCTCACTCAAAACTGCTTAAAAACCAGCAATTTAAAAGAAAGAATAATTTTTAATGTAGGCATTTAACGAATTACAGTGCATTAAAAGTTTAGATTAGTCAATAGAAATATGAGGTTACAATCACAAATTTCGCGGATGAATATCTTTTTTACCCAATGAAAAATGTTCGGCTATTTCCGTAAAGCTTCGGATTATCATGAATATCATTTTAATCAATGAAAATGCTATTTTTAGCTATGCCAATTACCGAATACTCCAGAGCGTAGTACACAA